>NC_084644.1:9122856-9423794 GCF_019802595.1 Syngnathoides biaculeatus
TCAAGCGTAATGGTTTTTTTAAGAATTGTTAACGTCTGGTAACGCAAAAATGCTTATAATATCTCAACATCATTTATGATATAATAGAGTTTGAAATGTTGGGACATATTTTCACAAGAATCACAGATTTTCACAGATGATTTGTCTTCGCGGGCCACGTAAAATCATGTGGCGGTCCAAATCTTGCCCCCAGGGCTCGAGTTTGACACCAGTGTCTTAAGGAAAACGGTGGAAGCTAATTTTGCGATCATTGTGCCTCGATCCAGTGCAAAGTGGCAAACGGCAATGCTCGTATGAGGCAAACACCACTTTATGGAACTTAAAAGTATACACATTAAATTATTCATTTTGTGGCAGTTAAAGTGCTCAAGTCTTTTGTTCAGTTCATTTGGGTTAATGTTGGAACCCAATCTCCTAATTCTCCTATAGTCAATGGACCAGGAAGTTAACCCAAAACTAAATTGCTGATCACTGGCAAGATCCAAAGGTCTGCCACAGACCCGGTTCAAGTATCCCGTCAGAACAAGACATGACCCAAACCTCCGATGGTGCTTTCCTGGAATTCATGGAACTGTCCCTTGACGAAGCGGAGGACCAGACTCGACTTCCCCACCGCGGACTCCCCGAGCAGCACCAGCTTGAATTGGCAGATCTTGTTGCCGGCGTTGGGCCCGTTGGGTCGGGTGGCTCCGCCTCTGCTTGCCATGTTGCTTTTTCCGGATGCTTCCTGTCGTGGGTGTTGCGTAAACACGGACAATGTCAACTCGGCAACGCAGGAACATTGAAATGACCTGTGCGGTCTTAGGCTCGGATTTCAAAAGCCATTGTTTTGGTTCCCCCTCTGGGGGGCCGGTAAGAACTGTGAACCCAGGTGAGGTTAACACCATGCCCCCCCCCCCCCCAAAAAAAAAAAAATCCCGGTCTTAAGGTCACGATTCGGTTCACATTGGGGACAGCTGTGTGTATTTACAGGCTAGTGCGCCTGTCACTAACAAAATATGTTCTGTACGGGAACCCTTTTAATCTCCTCGTTGCATTATTAATTTCCCCTGCATTTTTGTGACACATAAATGTTTTTTTTTTTTTTTTTAAACAGAAGCTCAGGGAAAAACTGTCAGGTGGGTGGCATAAAATGACCTGGAGGCCCAGATCAGGCCTGTGAGTCTTAAATTTGAAACCTCTGCTCTAAAAGGGTAGCTAATACAACAGGAACAATAATTACGCTTTTTATTGAAACTGTCAGATTTAATCGTGTTAATTACTTTGCATGACATGATCATGCAACGTTTAACGGGACAAGCCCAAACACATCACATTGTGTCTTTTGTGCGTCTTCTTTAGCGAAATCTCATCACGTTGCTAGTAACAGTGTAACAAAACGTGCATTGCGCCAAGCTGAAAAAACTCTTCCTAGATGCTGGTGTTTTATCCATCCATCCATTTTCTTATCCGCTTATCCTCACAAGGGTCGCGGGGAGTGCTGGAGCCTATCCCAGCTGTCAACGGGCAGGAGGCGGGGTACACCCTGAACCGGTTGCGAGCCAATCGCAGGGGACATGGAGACAGACAAAAGTCGCTCTCACAATCACACCTAGGGGCAATTTAGAGTGTCCAATTAATGTTGCATGTTTTTGAGCTGTGGGAGGAAGAAGGAAAACCCACGCAGGCACAGGTAGAACGTGCAAACTCCACACAGGCAGATCCGGGATTGAACCCGGGACCTCAGATATCTGAGGCCAACGCTTTACCAGCTGAGTCACCGTGCCGGCGCAGGTGTTTGCTAGAATGGCAGCTCGGCGTATTCAAAATATAATAATTGGTGGAAGAAGAATGTTTAAAAAGAGATTGTTTCATCGCTACTTGTCTCGCAATTGAAAAAATATTAGCAAATAGATGCCACTTAAACAGTTAACTCCATTTCAGTTGACTTTATGCAAGCCGCATTGACATTTTGTGGCAAAGCGTCGACACTTCACACTGACTGAGTCATCAGAATGGTTTGGTATTCTGTTGTCACACGACAAACACTGGTTGCTTTGACAAACTCAACAAATAGTCGTGCCACCTATGACAACGTCCACGACAGGACCTGACAATATTCTCATTTACAGTTTAACATCAGCAACGTCATTTTAGGAAGCAGGTCCAGAACTATTGTCATGAAATGGATTCCAGGAAAATAATATGGGATTTTTTTTTGTTTTTAGGACGGCCAGCTTTTAACATTAATAACATTTAATTACATGATGAGACAGACAAGTCACGTGATGAATGATCGTAAATGACAGCTAATTGCCGTCGTTTGCGTGGAACTCGCGTATCATGAGCAAGTTTAAGCAACATGCCCGGTTGTTGTTGTTGATTAGCATGAATTAGCACGATGCTGGCTAGCGTTAGCCAAGCGGCTAACTTCTAAGTTCGGAACGTTAACGAGGGGCAAATATGTTGCCGGGACAAAGTCTGCCTGACGGCGCCGTGGTGTCATTCGGAGACGCCGACGCGCCACGAGTGTGCGTGCAGTTGTGCGCTTTTAAGTTTCGCTTTGGCGAACACAGATATGGTGTGCGGTAGATTTGGGTGTGTACGGCTAGTGACAGCTAGGACGCTAGCCGCCACTGGCTAACAGCTGGCTAACGTCACAGTTATCTTTTATAGTGGGGGGTGGGGGTGGGGGGGAAACGTGGTCAAAATGCTTCACTGCCGTCCGTGTTAAACAACCGAACACAAGAAGCGCTATCATTGAGTCACCACGCTGGCGGGTTAGCTCGACCGCCCCCGCCCTCCAGCGTCGTCGTCAGCGGCGGGCTACAGCTAGCAGGCTACCCAGCCGAGGAGGCACTGCGCTCCGGGTTTGAACGTTCGTTTAGCCGCGGCCGAGTCGGGAGGAGCCCGGCGTTCGGTTAGCCCCCAGCTAGCTCGTCGGCTCGCTTACTCACCCAGCCAAGAGACGACGACGCTGCCGAATGTTGCTCACGGGCTTCCCCCCCCCCTCCCAACCTGGAAACGAAACTAGGCACTTTAATGTCTCCCGGGATTCGGAAACATTCGATTTATTTTCTTTCCAGCAGACTCCGCCACTGGCACTTGCCTCAACTTCCCTGTTGGCTTTGAACGGGCGATGATGACAGATCGTATGACTGCAACTGGCAATCCTCCTACGTCTCGCCGAGCGCCGCCAATCATACGCAAGACTCCATTCTTATCATTTTGAGGATATTTTACATTGCGTCTATGGGATAAAACACCAAACCGGGCCCATAAATGGACACAAAATGGCAATGTGTTAATACCGCACAAATGTAACTCGTCTGCTTTCGTCTCCACGTCTTTCAAATTTATCTTTTTTTTGCCCCCAGTACATTTTTAACCACGCGCTTTTCTAATGTTGCGTATATTATCAAGCGCTCCAAATTTGTGTTGCAAAGAAAAGTATTTTAAATATATCACCGTGTCGGCGTTTGAAATGTTGCTAGGCAACGACAAACTGTTAGTAAGCTAGCCCTCGTGTTTTCCCCTCAGGGATAACATTTACTTTTATTTTTAGTTGCAAATAATTGTAAATATTAAAAGGCCATTCAAGGTGAGAATGTCAGACGCACTAAGCATCCTCCACATGCCGAGGGTAAGTCAACTTCTACGTGTTGTCCGATTTTAGCCATAGAACGCCACGTTAGCGTCTAACTTCTGACTTTGATGTTGTGTGAAGATTGAACAGGAAAATATTACATTAATACTGTATTACTTTTTTTCCTCACACCAGGCTGGAAAACGAGTCCCTATCGGGGACAGAGCGTCGAGTTGTCTTCAAGAAATAAAAAGAGTAAGTCCTAATAGCCCTAAGTGATGATAAGACATTATAAGTAAGTAATAAATTAAGTAATATTATTATTTCTATTGCAGAGTTACGAAGTTCTTCACATACATATTGAGACGGATAGGTTAGAATAAAAAAGATTTCAGGCAAGCGGACAATGAGCCACACATGACATCAACAGAAATCAACTATAAAACAATAAAAACAGGGCATGAGAGCAAAAGGGAGGTTCACAAAAAGGCTAAAAGGTCGGTTTTTGTGCAGGGGTGAAGTGTTGTAGCGGAATGGAGAAGAAGGAGCCCAGAGATGTAGCTGGGGGCATGATCATGTAGTCCTGGATAGGAATCAAAAGGGTCTTCTAGTTGATTCTGGATTTTATAAGATGTCATTAGAGGGTTGCAATAAACTGTTATTTAGCACTTAACATGCACACTTCTAAAATATGTGAAATAGAGACATTTTAAAAGTAATAAATACCAGGCAGGTGGGTGTTTGTAAACTTATTGATTCACTTGAAATCTAAATATAGTTTAGAAAAAAAAAGATGATTGACATGATGTTACTGGAAGGATCTGGCTAAAGGAGGCTACCGCCTTAAAATAGTGGCATTTCCTCCCCTTATTACAGAATATAATTTTCCACTTGTGTAGTTAGTTGCGGTGTAAGGGAACACCATAAAGCCAGAACAGGGGGGGTAAAGTTTATCACTCAACGTTTACTTCCCCTTCCATGTCACGTTGAAAGCAATCAGACGACTATTTTATACATCACGCGGGATGATGGCAATTATGTTAATCATCCAATTATTGGATGGCAGGATGCAATGTCACAAGGCAGTTATTCATGGCTTCGGGAAACCTCTGTGTGAAATAATCCGAGGATTGATACTTTTTTTGATGGTCTATCGAGGCCTCCTACTGTAAATTACACAATACGAAGTATCCTCCCTTTCCCCCAAAACATGATACATTTTTAAAATAAGTATCACTGCTACCTCGTTTTTGTTGTCCCCCCCACCAGGCCCCGACGCCGCCTGCGGTCCAAAAGTATCACAACAGCCACCGACCGGGGCCCGGCGTGATCCGAGTGCACCACGGGAAGGCCAACGACCCGAAAGTGGCCGACACGCTCGTTCACGGCCTCTGCCGGAAGTCTTCGATAACGGTCAGATGGCATTACAAAGTTGATCCATCCATTTTCTATAGCGCTTGTCCTCACTACAGTTGCGGGTGATCGTGAGCCAATCCCAAACTCATGGTACTGAGATCATCACTTCTCAAATATTATCTGCATTCTACAGTACAACCTCGGTTCTCGACCACAATCTGTTCCAGAAGTCGGTTCGAGAACTGATTTGTTCAAAATCCAAATCAACATTCCCATTACAATTAATGGAAAAATAAATAATCCGCTCCAAGCCTTTAAAGATAGTCTTTTTAAAGCATTTTTAAAGCTTTTCCTGATAATAAACGGCATAGTAGAAATACATGTATAGTTTTTAAATACTTATATAATGAAATAATTTAATTGCCGTATCTGTTGCGACTCGGCGCCCAGCCTTGTAACCTTTTTTTTTTTCTCATTGACAAAGTGCAGAATAAATTTAAACAAGGAGTAATGGGGGGGGAGATGAGAAAATTTAGTTTTTTATTTTTACAAAATGTAACATACAAAAACATTAACTCGTAACTCGAGTTAATGAAAACAAAACAAAAAATGAAGAAATGCTAATGGAACAGAGCATGATTATAGTTCACAAGAAAAAACAATGCAAAACTATCAACGATCAAATCTCTTCAGTGGGGGGTTGTTTCTTGCCCCCTGGAAGTTCTTTTCTTTTGCCAAAGAACTTCTTTGGAGCCATGATTTGGGGTTTATAGTCTTCAATAGGAAGAAAAAACAGTCAGTAAATGTAGCTACCAGGATACGTCTGTGTACAGAGGCTGCGTTATACACAATAACAAAGCTCGTCGTGGGTCAGCTGGTCGGGCCGAGTGCATTATGTTACTGTAGTTTCCAGCCTACAAACCGCGACTTTTTCCACACGCTTCAACCCTGCGGTTTATGCGGTGATGCGGCTAATTTGTGCCTTTTTTTCTAACGGCCGCAAGGGGGCACTTGAGTGGAAAAGGTAAGAATGAGACCGGTGGAGTACATGTGCCGAGGAAGTGACTTTTACCGGCCCTGTTAGCGCTGTCCCAGCGTTAGCGCTGTGCTAGCGTATTGCTGGTGTGTTACTGGCGTGTCTCAGTGATATTTACTGGTAAGTTTTATTTTAACCGGCCCTGTTAGCGTTAGCGCTAGCGTTAAGCTCTTTCTGTGTACCGTCTTTGTAAATATCTCGTTTCACTGTGGCATTTACACAGCTGTGGCGTATGTATGTACCAAATGGTATTTCCTTTACAAATGTACTCGGTGAGGCTTGTAACCAGGTGCGCTCTGTAGGCCAGGAATTACGGTATTTCCGTCTTTTTTCGTTGGCGTTCGAGTACTGGATTTTCATTCAAAATCAGAAGCAAAAAAATCTTGAAATTTTCGTTCAATATCCGATTTGTTCGAGAACCGAGTATTGACTGTATTAGTAATGCCTCGTGCACAATGGCTGTGTTTGCGACAGGCCGCGGTCACACTCAACCCGCCACCTCTCACCAAGTTCCAACAGAAGATGCAGGAGATTAGCGAGGCCGTGTACGCGTCGCAACAGAAGGCGCCGCTTGGCTGCACGCCCAACCGATGTGGACTTCCCACCTGGTACAACGAGCAAACCACGTTTGGAATGAAAACTCCTCGACGTATGTGAGGTCAAGTTTTCTCTTTGTGTTTTCAGTGTGATTGGTTTCTCATTTCTCCTTTTTCTTGGTTTATGCGCAGATGTGGATGCAGTCACTGTGATTTATCCTCCTAAAACCAGGGAGGAGTTGGACAGGGAGGAGCAGGAGTCACATGAGGCTTATGTTCGCAGTCACAACAGATACTTTGTTGGTAACAACACCGGATGTCTTGAAAAAAATAAGAAAGAAACGAGTAAAGCTGTATTGTCAAAGCCAGTCTAAACGCATATCTAAAGATTTGTCAAATTGAATACGCAAAACAAATTTGAATTTAATCTCATCTGTTCAGTTGTTAGTATGTGCAGTAAATGGAGATTTGGTATCTTGTCAGCAGAGTCTAATGGACTGAATTTGATGGAAAAACTAAAATACAACCAAAATTTTTGTCAAATTTTATCTAGCGCTGATCCAGATTGCCAGTTAAACAGCAATGTAAATGCAGTATAAGAAATGACTTCAAAACATGAAAAAAATATTTTGACATCAACAAAAATATAGAAATTGTTCAACATCAACGATTGAACTGTTTAATGTATGTAGTGTATCAAATAAAATTATTCCGGAGCTAATTCAGATTTCCCGTATGGCAGCAACTTGAATGTAACATAAGACTTGACTTTAAAACATAAAAGAAATACAATCAAATCATATAAAATAATAATAATTGCAAAAGTGGCGGCACGGCGGATCAGCTGGAAAACGTTGGCCTTACAGTTCTGAGGTCCCGGGTTCAATCTCGGGCCCGCCTGGGTGGAGTTTGCTTGTTCTCGCCATCCCTGCGTGGCTTTTCTCTGGGCACTCCGGTTTCCTCCCACATCCTAAAAACATGCAATATTAATTGGACACTCAAAATTGCCCGTAGGTGTGATTGTGAGTGCGGTTGTTTGTCTCAATGTGCCCTGCGATTAGCTGGCAACCAGTTTAGGGTGTACCCTGCCTCCTGCCTATTGACAGCTGGGATAGGCTCCAGCCCTCCCTGCGACCCTTGTGAGGATAAGCGGCTCAGAAAATGGATGGATGGATAATTGCAAAAGTTTAATATCCTCGAATGAGTTGTTAAACGGATGTCGGGTCTTAAAGTGTAATGAATAAATTTTTATCTCAATGTTTTTCAGATTGCCTGGTAGCAGTCTAGCAGGAACATAAAAAAAGCTTCAAAACAACAAAAAAAATCTTTCAAACTCAACAACACAAAAATTGTCATTTCTACTCAATGGATGAATTTGTGACTGGATGTATTGTAAATTGCCATATCAACAGATGATTAGAATCCAGACCCAAAGTTAGTCAACTTGATAGCAATGTACTGTATGAAATGTATAATGAATCATTTTGAAACATTCCAGAATCTTTTAAAAAAATGCAAACAACTGTAAACGGGAATTACATTTTCTTTAAAATAATTTAATTTTGTGTGGCACTTTCCGTCTGTTTGTGAAATATCCCTCTACGGTGTTTAAACCACATTTGATCCAGATTGCCTGTTTGGCAGCAATGTAAATGCCAAATAAAATGTAACAAGTACTGCACATAAGTTATGCATGTGGAACTATGAAATATGGGTATTGATTCAAGAATCGTCCAATGTGATTGGAATTCCATCCATCTATTTTCCGCCCTCCTTATCCTCAAAAAGTAGTGCTATCCCAACCGTGTTGGGCAGGAGGCGGGGTACACCCTGAACTGGTTGCCGGCCAATATAGTGTAATACGCTTGTACTAAACATTTATTTTTGTTTCAGGTGAGCAAATAGAGAGGAAATACAACTACAATAAAGACAGCTGCTTCGGGATCAAGACACCTTATCACAAAGATGGACGCTACGTCGGCAGAAGTCTGCACTGGTTGGGGGAGTCCTCAAGGTGACAAATCACTTTTCCACCAACTCCTCTCTGCTAAGCCTAGTTCTAACATTAGCCAGGTCAAAATGGCAAATTAAAATCTTTTCTTGTTGTGGATAAATAAGGGTTTAAAAAAAAACAACAAAAAAAACCCATGAGCAGCCCTATATTGATTTAAGATTATGTGACTCTGTCAAGCAACAGTTGCTAGGTAACACTGCCGACTGCTAATTTACCAACAGACAATTATCATTTATTGATTATAATTGTGATGATGGAGATGAATGCACAAAGATGTTCAAAGCAATAACAGGAAGCAATTGGAATGTTTTTTAAACAACATTTACCAAAATCTATTTTTCTTTTTAACATTAATTCCTAGATGATTCAATATTTGATTTAATATGACCAGATTTGATGTAGATTATGATATATGATGTATTTGTTGTTTAATTTCTTGTCATGTGTGTCTTATTTGTGGATCTATTTATATTTAATTATACATTATTTGATTTTTATAGATTATTTCTATTTTTGCAATGAATTACTATTCAATCTAAAATATACTTTTTGACTAAACTTAAATAAAAAGACAATGACTTATTTAGGGTTGTGGTTCATATTCAAGCATGTTGATTTTGTCACTGACAGTATGAGTGTTTCATTTAAAAATGAGTATTTTATATTCTGAAGGATCCACAATCCAAACCCTGAGTGGCAGAGATCCCCTGGCAGCAGGGAAAAGTTGGAACGAGAAATTGGCAACGTGAAGAAAAACAAGTATGTTTCTTTTATTGCGCAGTAAATGTAACATGTATGTAAAAATGTGAACTTTGATCGCTCGTCGTGTGAACCCCCCCAGGAGAGGAAACAATGTTGAGGTTTCATCAGAACACACTTTTGGAGTCATCATACCTCAAGACGAATGCGGTGGGTTTTTGTTTTATCCGAGACGACGATGTGATCCGAGACGGGAACGTGACGCTTGCGTGGGTTTCCTTCCGCAGGTGTCGGAGATCTGATCCACTCGGGCCAGCAGCCGGCGGGCAAGCGAGCGCGAGCCGCCGAGCGCCAGCGTTGCCTGGCCAACGCCGTGCGGACCCGCCTCAAGATCATCAATTCACAGAACTTCCCGTCGTTGCTGGAGGCCTTCAGGCACTATGACAAGGTGGGCCGGAATGGGCCACAACCTGCGGAAGGCTATCCAAAATACACTTTAAAGGCTGTGGTACTAAACTCAAATGAAACTTATATAAACTTCTGGCTTTGAAGAAAGTAATGAAAAATTGTATTCTATTTCATTATTGTGTCAATTATAGTAGCAAATACAAATAAATACATTTGGCTATTCAAATTTACGTAAAGCAGGAAAAATTTAGTCTTTCATGTCAGATTAGGAAACAAACCTTTTTTTTTTTTAATAGCTTCTATAAAACTGGTATTTTCCATGAAATGTTAGCAAAATGCTAACGTGACACGACTAACTTGAAGCCTCGTTGTTCAATCTGTGCCGCACTGAATTACATTTGCAATCCAAGTTGTGATATTTGTTCTATGAAATTGTATTTATTCCCCATAGTCTAATCTCTGCATTTTATAGTGTTGTTTTGTCGTGTTGTCTTGGACACTGTCAAAGGATGTTGGATTTTTTTTTTTTTTTTTTGGTCCAAACAGATGTCCAACCCTGCGCGCTTCCCTGTCCATCTATTCCAGTGGTGCGCAATACGTCGATCGCGATCTGCAGTTTTGGTCGTATTTTTTTTTTTTTTTAACTTTAGTTTCCCACGCATGTGCACACAATGACAGTACAGGAAAACATGTGAGTCAGCAAGTTCCCCCCTATTTTAAGCCCTCGCTTAAGAAATCTTATCAATCATGAGTATGGATGTTGGCGTAAAGAAGAAAACAAAACCATATCATTTTCATACAGAATGGGAGGCGGACTTCATTTTCAAGGTGTCATTTTCGAAGCGCTTTTGCCAGTGGAGTGAAATGTGTACCGGCATTTTTGAACTGTTTATTGAAAGTATGATGCAGACATTCCGCCGAAAAGCAAGCTGAGAATGAGAAAAGTGAACGAACTAAAATTCCAATTGGCCGCGCTGCAAAATCTCTGCAGCTGTGTTTCTCGCTGCAGTTGGACGAATCCACAGACGTGAGTGACACAGCCCAGGTGTGCATTTTCATTCGTATGGTTACCGATCATCAACCTGAACTCAAGATAGTTACAAAAATTGTCTATGGTTCACTATGTTGTGTCGTGCAAGATTGGCTCATGCAAGCATGCGAGGCACACATGAAGAATCCTCAATATGATTTAAAAGAAATGTTTTGCATTTTTGTAGTGTGGGTAGATCTTTGTGACTGCCCCCCCCCCCCCCCCTTAAAAAAAAGTCCGGCCACCTCTGATCTATTCTGCCGCAGGGCCTTTTCAATAATGCTGTTGAATGAGGAAATGTGTTCAAATGTTTGACCGGTACTGATTGGAATGGTGTCAACAAATCAAGAACTACCGTAGTCCGCTAACTAGAAGGCCCAGCAAATGGCTCGATTGAGATGTGTGTCCAAGCGCTGACTGGAACCGCGGCTTTGTCTCCAGAAAGGTCAAGGACGCATCGACAAGGAAGACCTGCAGGAAGTGTGCCGACACTTTGAGGTCGTCGCCAGCGAGGCCGTTCTAGAAGATGTGGTGGATGACTGCGATACTGACCAAGATGGATTCATCAACTTCTTAGAGTTCGCCAACTTCCTCACCTTGAAGGAGAAGATGCCGCTGGACCGACGAGAGCAGTACCTAGTCATGGACGGTTAGTTTCGAGAGTGCAGAATTTTTTTGACAAAACCCTGACAATCCTGAACTTTTTCCATCCAGCTCAGTTCCAAACCGGCTCAGACTGCACCAGGTTGCGATCGTCCGGACTTCCCGGTCCCGGGGCTTTGCTCAAAACTCATGACTTGGAGCCGTTCAAGATTGGCAGTTCAAAGAGGACCGTGAGGACCCTCAGAAAACCTGACCCGGTCTCGGACCGCTTCATCACCACCGCCTCCTTCATTGGGGCGGCCGCCGGAGAGCCCCAAGCATCCGGTAGGTCACCAAGTCACGTTAAGACAGTTTTATTTGTATTATACCAGTTCACAACACAAGATTTTATTGCTTAAAAATTCATAATATAGTCACGATATATCGGGTGGAACAATATATTTGCGCACGTTCCATCCTTGTTATCTCACCGCAGACACTCGCACATTTGGGGTCCCATCGGTGCGGACCGACAAAGTGCCCCCGCGCAACCGGAGGATCAACGACAACGTCAACTACAACGACATGACCACAGCGTTGGACCTTTTGCTGCCGTCGGTGTACGGGCGCCAGGGAGTCTACCAGGAGCACTTTATCTGCCCGCGTTCCAAGGAAGAGGTATGAAATGTGCAGGAAGCAGCACACGCAACACACATGTGCGCTTGATAGCGTTTAACTCCCAATATTTCTCGTCAATTGTTTACCAGATTTTGGTCAAATTTTAAAGAATCAAACATTTTTGGCCTCACGTCTTAACGTTTTGAAATCACATGGTGTGTACGACGCAATGTTGTGTGCTTGGCTTTTTTAGTTCTGAGTCTCGTGATAAGAAAGATGCTTCCGAATATTTTCCACTA
This sequence comes from Syngnathoides biaculeatus, assembly GCF_019802595.1. Taxonomy (NCBI): domain Eukaryota; kingdom Metazoa; phylum Chordata; class Actinopteri; order Syngnathiformes; family Syngnathidae; genus Syngnathoides; species Syngnathoides biaculeatus. The sequence goes on from NC_084644.1 coordinate 9,135,000, forward strand.
CTTATGTATTCGGGAAACGTCATAAACATTTCTTTCTGTCATTGGTCAGATGTTGGAAACGTTGAGCATCTGCAGCGGTGCTTGGTTGAGAATGTTAATGTTTGCAACAGGCCTTGGTAGGGCCTCCATTTTGGTGCAGACTAACGTTAATCTTGACAGTAAAAAGGTACGAGGCACGGTGGCCTCGCAGTTCTGAGCCCGGGGTTCAAATCCCGTGGAGGCTCCATGTTCTCCCCGCGCCTGCGTGGGTTTCCTCGGGGCACTCCGGTTTCCTCCCAGGTCCCTCAGAATGCACCTTTCCGATGGCGATCTCAAGCTCCGCCCCCTTAGTCATGTCCCACAAGCTTCTAAAATGGCGATTGAACATAACATGTTTGAAGTCGATTCTCTGTTGCGTATTCCAGATAATATTGGGGTATGTTTTTTGCCATATGTGTCAGACTTTTCCAAGAGAGTTCTACAGAGAGGTCTCAACTATTTCACGCAAGGATATGTACACGCAATTAAGAGTTTTGGACGGAGCAGGACGCAATGTCAGAGTTAGAGCGAAACGTTGGCGATCTATGCAAAAAAAAGTTTGACGCCTGACAAACTTCATATTAAAATCCAACAGGATAAAATAGTGGAATCGTAGTGCGCATGTAAAGCAGGGTGGGTACTTTTTACTTAGAAAGATCACAAGTAATATCATTATAGTCTTTATGAGTGTTCATTTCACTTGGCTCGTCATCGAACCCAGTGCCCTGTCTTAAATGTCCAATGTGACACAAATGGGCAAATAGATATTTCTCTTGCATGCCGATCGCACATTTACATATCATTAACCCGACTCTTCGGCATAAAACATGACACACGTCATTCAGCAGGTCAGTGATACACTAACAAAGTGAAAGTTGTTCTCCTGCAATGTATAAAGCACTGATTAATGATTCACTCAAACTCAGAGAAGATGCTTCTCCTTCACTTACCTTCGAACATGCAGCCTTGTGTTTGTTGATATTGTTCACATTTGACGCCCAACAAACTTCATATTGAAATCCAACAGGATAAAATAGTGGAATCGTACTGCGCATGTAAAGCAGGGTGGGTACTTTTTACTTGGAAAGATCACGAGTCATATCATTCAAGTCTTTATAAGTGAAAGTTGTTCTACCGCAATGTATAAATCACTGATAATAATTCAGTCAAACTCAGCAAAGATACTTCTCCCTCACTTACCTTCGAACATACAGCCTTGTGTTTGTTGATATTGTTCACATTTAGTTTGTTGTGGGGTCTTCCGCAAGCCTTAATCCACTTCCTCAACTTGTCTTTTAGGCTTTGGAAAATGAATCAACCTAGCCGGATATCTTTCATCAGAATTGCACGTTCCCCAAGCGCATCTGAAGACCATTTTCTTCATAACATTAACTTTTCCAAGCGCCTGCTACTGACAACCAGTATTGCTTGTGGGACAATGTGGCGGCTGGGGCGCGTCAAGCCAGGGGTTAAGACAATGCGGCTATCTGATTGGCTATTATAGTACAAGTGATTGACAGGGCGGAAATTTCCATTCTGGGGCAGACGGTTTAATTTTAGTACATATCCATACTGTTTATTTTTAGTCAAGTATTTGTACGATTTTGCCACAGTTCCCTTTTTTCATTGCGTGACAAGTCCTGTATTGCAATGGCCGTCGACAGATTGCTGAGATCTTCGGGAACGTGGGCGCGAACATTCCCGAGGAAACTTTCGAGGAGGCCTGGAAGATGGCGTCCACGCGCCATCCCGACGGCGACGTCTGCGTGGAAGCTTTCCAAACGGTACTCAAGGAAATCAAAGCTTTGTAGCGAGAATAAAATTAGCAAGAGCAAAATAATAAAATAAAAATAAAATTAGAGAAGTACAAAAATCAAATAGCAATAGTTTTTATTTTGGTGCTAAATCTGGCATTTTATGTCACCATATAATCATTAAAAAATGGCATTAATGGAAAAAAAAAATTTTTGTTTTCTTTTATCTTGTGAACAAAAATGTGTGGTGCAATGATGTGAACGTATAATTGGGTCATGCAAATTATTTGATGTTTTATCATTTGTTGTGTGTGAATATTATATTTAACGTCTAATTCCATCAGAGACAAAAACAATTTACGGCTTCACGGAGCTATTTTGCCATCACTTTCACTAAGCAGATTAATGAAGCGTCTCCCTGGCACGCCGCCTCGACTCGTTGACACTGTGAAATAGTTTTAAATAAATCAAAATATTAATTAATAACGCGTGCTCTTTTGTGGTTAAGGGAGTGACGCGGCAGCGTGACAAATAGTTTAAACGCCGCGTCCGCCGCCATCGCTTTACTGAGCTAAAGTCAGTACGCTATCGTCACTACGCTAATCTCATTAAGACGCCAAAGAAAAATTAATCCTCTCGTGCGTATGAACTGATTGTCAACATGAAGAATTACGCAGAAGTGTCGACGTCCCGCTTTTATGTGCGTGGAATGTGTTTTGTGTTCTTTGTATGAGAACTGTGTAGGGGAAAAAAAAGGGGAGAAATGTTGAAATTGACGTGTTATAGAACCAATTTATCCCCTGACAAGTGTCAGTTATGCACTTTGAGATCAAAGCGTTAATTGGCTACTTACTGCTTTATGACATGCCATTTTTTTAATCCAGTGGGGTGGTAAATAAAGATGGGAATCCATGAAAAGATAGCAATTACAAATCTATCCAATGCCTTGATGATTCTCGTCGACTTGTTGATTCTAGGGAATCACAATATGATTGAGATATGATTTCACTGATGTCATGAGCATTATATCTATTTATGCTGATACAAATGATGTTCCTGCAATTAAAGATTTGCGAGCGTAATCTTGTCACGTGAAATAGTGGTATGTCTAAAAATAAAGGCCCAGTACTTCTAAATAAATTAGAATGATGCCAAAGCTTTATTAAGTTTGGTACACTACTTGTGAAAAGATTTTTACGACCCATTTATCCCATATTTTTCCTAAATTTGAAATTCATGCAGTTCAATTTCTTCTATTACTCTGAAATCAAAATAGGGGACAGATAACTGTTCTTAAAGTATTTGAAACATTTAGGGCACCGATAACAGCTAAACACAAATTAGCTCTAAATTGGGGCTCAAATATTCTTCGCTCTGTTGTTGAAGTTCTCTTACTAAGTGGCTATTCGTTGGATTTGAACTACCATAATTTCCGGCCTACAGAGCGCACCTGATGATAAACCTCACCCAGCACATTTGTAAAAGATTTGGTGCATAGATAGGATGCACCTGCATAAAAGCCGCAAAGTGCCCACATTGAAACACGAGATATTCACAAAGAAAGATGGCACACAGAGTTTTCAGAGTTTTAATACCTTAGCTTAGCAACAACATGGCAGCACGAACAGGGCTGGTTTAAAAAAAAAAAAAAAAAAAAAAAAACACGGCAGCTACACAGTAGCACAGCAATAACAGAGCCAGTTAAAAAAAAGAAAAAAAACATACCTAAATTACTGAGACGCGGCAGCAACACGCTAGCATAGCTCTAATGCGAGCGCGGCATTAACATTGGTGCGGCGCTAATGCTAGTGTGGTGCTAACAGGGCCGGTTAAAAAATATATTTCGGTAAAAAATCAGACACAGCAGTAACACTGCAGCAACACGCTAGCACAGCGCTAACGGGGTCAGTTAAAAAAAAAAACCAAAAACATACCAGTAAAAGTCACTTCCTCAGCACATATACTCCACCCAGTCTCACTCTTACCTTTTCCGCTCGAGTGGCCCCTTGCGGCCGCTAGATGAAAGTGTGTGAAAAAAGTTGCGGCTTATAGGTCGGAAATTACAGTACTTCACCTTCCATTTTACATGTTAACTTGGGCCAAAACTATTAGTGCACATTTCTTAATTAGGATCCAAGAAGGCTACTAGTGTGTGAGACATGCCTACTAGTTGGGCTGAGTCATGTTACTAGTGGAACTCAGTAGTTAACTAGTAAGTTTAATTGCCTAGTAGTAAGTTAAAAGTGGCACCAGTGGGACAAAAAAGGTGACTCGTGATGGGCACATACTGAGTTTTTGATCTTTAATTCAGAAAAATTCAATAAAGCAGCAGCAATTGTTCATTAAAAAAAAAAAAAAAAAGGTAAATGGAGTTTTAAGTGCATTTAAAATGTGATGGGTCATATCAATAAGTTTAATAACCTCATGAGAATTTAAAGTGCTGATGTACACGTAATGGGCCAAAAGCAGAGCATCTGGGAGGGTTTCTAGTGTAAAGGTTTTCAAATCCTCCATTGGCTTTATTTCTGATGACGTTCACTCAGTTGTTTTCCAGTTCCAGTGCCAAACGGTGGTCACCATCCACTCCTGGGGGGCTCCCTTTGTTAGTTCACGTTGGAACCTAAAGAAAAAAAAAAAGTTACAAGATTAATTAGGGATACTCAATTAAATGTCAGGGATTTCTGCCACGTTAAAAAAAAAAAAAATCCTGATGTATAGTTGAAGCCAGATGTTAACGTACACTGTGCAAAAAAAAATAATAATTTTTGTCTTACTGTTTGACATCAAATGAGATCAGTCAGGATCACCAAAATTATTCAATTTTGTTAAATGTTACAATAATGAGAGAGATGATTTATGAAGGAATTCTATGTTATTTTCTTTGAGGTCAAAGGTTTACTTTTACCCACATTTCCTTTGTATGGAGTATCATTTCCTTTGAACTGCATGCCCAAAGTCAAATGTTTGGGGTTAACCATCCAGAAGCTCTGCTGGAATCCTGACCCAGTCCTCCTGACAGAACTGGTGGAACGGAGTCTACAGAACTAACTCAAGAAAATGTATTTATATGACGTAAATAATAATATACTCGTAGACAGCCGTTGCCACTTTCTTCCGCGGGATGCCGTCTGGCCCGGGGGATACTCGGAATATCCTGGCGCCTTCGGGGTCGTCGGGACCGTCCAGCGTCGTCAGATGCCAAAGCCTCATGACGACAGTGCAAAACTTTCTACCTACACGACCAAAACAAAACAATGCAAGGAACCCTGTTTATTGAAGGAGGATATGTTCAAGAAAACCCCCGCAATAGACAAAATTAGCAAACTAGCAACCAATGATTTACTCTATTCATATACACTTTTAAATTTTAAGCAATTCAGTGTCAATATTTGATACTTTAGAGAGGTGCAGGTATTTATTTGTCCACTTGAGGTCATCATCCTCACACTTGACACAAGCTCACGCTTGTAAAACTGCCCGTTCTGCCTGAGTGACATCAAAGTCGACCCACGCAGATGTGCGACGAACGGCGCAATTCACGTCAGCGATCTTACCGTGCGTATCAAAGACGACAGAGACGTCCTCCGGTAACACAAATATAATGTCGTCCGTGGAGACGGCCAGATGCTGCCTGTGACGCTGCGAGAGAAGCTGACACCTCTCCTCGATGTAGCGAATCATCTGAAAACCAAAACACACTCACAGAAATGCAAATAAAACTACAGCGTACGCACAGAAACCCTGCAAAATTCCGTTGTAATATTAAATGTAATTCATGATTTATTTTCATGTAGGCATTGAGTTGCCATTTACAGAGGTTTTGATTCACTATGATTGGATTTAAAATTAAATGTATGGTTCTTTCTGGTCTTTCACTGTCTCTTCACCACGGAGGAAGATGTTGCATGTTGGTGAGGATCTGGATATTACGTATAAGATTTAATATTCACGCATGTTGCATTTGATTTCTCACCTCAGCGGAAACCACGCCAATGAGTTCATCGTATTTTCCTTTGGCCATCAGGCTGGAAACGTGCACCAATGCCTGATGCACACACAGACAGACAGATACGGCTTTCAAAACCCGATTAAAGGTTTTAAAAGTACGATTTGAAGTCAGTGTTAATGTTTCAAAGCAGGGTTGGATTTTTGAGGTATGGTTTCAAACTTGAGTTGTAACATGTGTGTGGAAGTAAATGTGACACCAGGATTTGAATTAAAAATGCCACAGGAAACAGGATTTGAATTTGAAATGTAAAATAGTTTCAATAGTTGTATTTCAGTGTAACTTTTCAATGTTAACAATTCAACCGGCAAACCTGTCTAAAATTCACCGTCTGTGCCACCAGGCAGGGTTACTTCAGGTCAGAACCAAACAGCCGGCCAATCCAGTGACGCTTTCTAAGAATGTGACGTCACGTGACTAAGATTGAACCGTTACACTGAAATACAACAATTGAAAATGTGATTACATTGTGTGTTGTAAAATTCACATTATCTCAAAGTAATCACATTTTCAATAACTGTATTTCAGTTTCACTTTTCAATGTTGAGAAATTCGCCATGTAAAAAAAAAAAATAATTCAAACGCAATATTGAGATTCAACTGGCAACAATTCGTCATCTGCGTTGCAGTGTTAACAAGGCGGCCAATCCAGTTCCGCTTTCTTAATCACGTGACATCACATACTAAGAAAGCGTCACTGGATTGGCTGCGTTCTTAACACTGAATTTCGACGGTGAATTTCAGACCGCAAATTGTTGCTCGTTGAATCTCAGGAGACTGAAAATATTGCGTTTGTATTTTAAAGGTTGATTTATTTATTTATTTATTACACGGCTAATTTGTTAGCATTGAAAAGTTAAACTGAAATACAGCTATTCCATACAAGTGTTAGTGTTTTAAATTAGGTTCTGAAATAAGGGTTACGATTTCAAATGGAGTTCAAGTGAGGATAGTCTTGGTAGTTGTTTGAACTCATGGTTAGAGTTTAAACATCAAGTTGGTGTTTTAAATTATGTTTTCAAGACAGGGTTATGGTTTTAAAGTAAAGTTCCACGCTACGATTAGAATTTCCAACCAGGGTTTGCCAAGTAAAGATTTCAAACGTTACAATCGCGTGTTTCGCCTCATGGGGTCACTTTCCAACATCTGTTAAATGAGTTCCAATGAAATAATCTAATGTAATCTGTTGCGTACTCCATTACCTGCTTCACTCCTCTTTCAAAGTCATTCGAATTGACGTCCAGGTCGAACCAGAGCTCAATGAGGAGTAAGGTGACTTTGCACCGGATCCATGTGATCGGATCCGGGGTGCCCACCACCGAGATGTCGGGTTGCCGGCCGGAGCCCCCTCCCTCCGGACCCTCAGCTCCGGCCGGCGAACGGAACCTTCTGTGTCTGGAGAACGCGAGGCCCCTCCCGCAGTTCGTTACCTGCGTCCCCCGGTTGAATAATCCCCGAGCGGGATACGGGGGCTTGCTGCTCGCCGGGCCGCTCCTCCAGCCGCGCACACGGGGCGAGCTCGCCGTGAGTCCCCGGCATACTGCGTGGCGACCGATACGCAGCATGGCAGCGGGGAGGAGGCGGCCTTGGACCTGGATACCTCCGGTAAGAGGGTTGAACCCAGCACTTTTGACAACCTTTCATAAATCAGTCGAAATGTTGTCGATTTTTTTTTTTTTATTTTTTACCCACAATGCCCCGGTGCCAACAGAAGAGATGTTGCGTTCAATGTAGTTGGACACCTGAATACTACATCTATAAAGTGCACTTTTTTTTAAATGAATAACGTTGCGTTTGGAGTCTCGACCCTGCTAAAAAAAATTCTATAGAACATTTCTAAATAATTTCTATAAAAAACATTCTATAGAAATGCTATAGAACTTTAGGACCCAAGTTATATAGAAATATTCTAAATAAATGCTATAGAACTTTACGAACTAAGTTCTATTGAACTTTTCTAAAATTCTATAGAAATATTCTGTAGAAATGCTATAGAACTTTTAGGACCCAAGTTCTATAGAACTGTTCTGAAGAAAATTCTACAGTACTGTTCTAAAGCGCTGAAACATTTCTTCAACATTGTATTCGTAAAGTGTATTAACATGACAATCCCACACAAGGGGAGAAACGATTATCAATGTAATATTACTATTACGTTATTACTGCTATAATTATAGTTCATTGTATAAATATACACATTTTACTGTTGTATATTATTTTAAATACTGGGAAACGATTTTTTTCATGCTTTTCATAATGAAGTTGGAGAATAATCATATACAAATGTGTATCAATTCAACATTTCAATGCACATTTTCTGCTTTTCTAATTATTATATGTTTAATCTTGTGAACGGCATTGACTTTATAAAGAGTTATGTCATATTTTTAATCAAATCTGTCAGTTAAAAAAATTACGTTTTAATTATTTACCTTATGTCCTGGTTTCATTTTGGCAAACAAACGAAAAATGTGAGACTCACTTATGGGTGACTTGTTTATTTTTTATCAGGCAAAAAATGAAAATCAGAAATACACTATTTATCGAGATGTTCAATGCTTAAGAATAATCACAAGTCTTGTCGGTAAACACCAGAGAATAATTATACAAAGCACACTTTATTTTGGATGTAACTGACACATGTGTCGATTACAGGTGTCTAAAAGAACACTTTAATAAAATGTACGTGAATATTTCCCACTTCCTAACCAATAGGTGCGCAATGTGCCCTTGTACATAGGTGTCATTTCTAAATTTATCCAGCAGGGAGCGCTATGCATCAATTTTTAATCTCCATTGATGGAAAAACGACGCACTAATTACCAAGTTTATGATGTAGCTTTTGTTTTTGCACATTGAAGATATGACACGGGAGTGTTATTGTAGAATAAGATGAACTGTTAAAATATTACACTTTTTTGTAATGTCACATTAAAATTACACACACACACACACACACACACACACCAAATACATTAAAGTTCATAGTATATACTATATCATTCGTCACTGTTGTTTTGGGTGATTTGAGCATTCATTTAAAAATGATTTCAGAAGTGGTAAGCAGCTCAGAAAATGAATGGATGGAAAAACCATGAGTGGTTATGACTCATTACTCATGAAGAAAAAAAAATCCATTGTGAAACATAGATGACAAAATATATATGGTTAGGGGAAAAAAAATCTAAATGTGATTATGTGAATAAACAGCCACTGAAAGGCACTGTTGTCTGAATTGTGTGCGTGTGTGTTCTCGCGAGTGTAATACATAACCTAATTTTATCCATATACTGTAGTCGGTGCTACATAGCGAGCAAAGTGTGATTAAAAAAAGCACCGTGACAGAACGAGCGAACGAGGGTGCCATTTGGAAATGACAAGTCTTGCGATTTGACACCTAATGTGACATCAAAAATATGTTTTAATTGAGCCCAAATAAGAAATAAAACTGACAGCATTTTACGTCTAAATTCAGACAGTTAAAGTGGACAAAATGGTAAAATATTGATTGAATCTGATAATTTCCTAAACACAAATTAAATGATAATGCTCACTTTTGATTGACATTCAGTGCGATATTAAATCAAATAATCTTTCATGAGCCATAAATTCATTTTTCATAAATTTTTTTGGGAGGAACCTATCGCACAACACTGGAAGGGAAAGTGTACCTAATAAAGTGCCTGGAATGTAATGTACATTTTGACTAAATTATGACAATTGCGTTCTCGGGTGTTAATAACTCATCAAGACGTCACTCATCTTTTGACGCTAATGAGAGAAATGAGCGAGCCATTTATTTATTTATTTTTTTTACTTATTTATCTGCGCATAAATTAAAAAGAAAAATCTGCCCCAAATTTATTATTCATTGGTATTGTGATTAATATGCAAAATTATTCAAATGAAGATGCAATTAGGCTCCAATTCTCCTGCGGAGTTTTTTTTTTTTCTCCATAATAATTTAATACAAAGTAAGAGAGCAATTGGTGTCACGTGTAATTACGCTTAGCGGAGGGCGCGGAACACACCGGAAACTTTTGGGAGGACTCCGCTAAAGTCCTGTCGGTCTTGGGATGGCCGCGGATTCGAAATAGTCAGACAAAAACACAGTGAAACGTTCCGGTACTTTCTGGAACTCTGGGACTTGATCTGGTCACGAATCAAGATGGCGAGATGGGAGAAGAACCTCAAGGATGAGATCATAAAGTTCATCAAAGCTTCTGTCTTGGATGCGCCATAGATGTCGAATATCAGAGTCACACACAAGGAAACGTCCTAGTACTGTCCGAAGTTCTCGGTCTTGTTCCAGACACTAATTTAGAACGCCTTTTTTTTTTTTTTTTATCAGTTGTAATGGGTTCCATTTTGTGAGGGTTATGGATTTCATATCGTCACACAAACGGACACATGGAAGCATTCCGGTACTCTCCAGTCCATTCTTTAGGCCTTGTTCCGACTGGGAATGCGAAATGGAGGGACGAGAGAAGAACCTGAGGTGACTCCGGTTCTAGAAGCTTCTGTCTTGAAAGCGCCATAAGTTTTAAAAGGTCAACTACACACACAGGAACATTTCTTGTACTGTACAGAATTGTGGACCTTGTTGTGGAACCAGAGACAGGACACACACAAACGTGTCAGTATTTTCAGGAACTTCTGAACCACGTTCTGGAATTGGATTCTTCTCATCTCTTTCCGGTTCTACCAGATTCCGATTTGGGGTGGCATCGATTTGAAATTGTCGTGCAAAAACACACTGGAATGTTCCGGGACTTTCTGGAACTCTGGCACTTGTTCTGGTCACGAGTCAAGGTGGCGAGATGGCAGAAGAACCTCAAGGATGAGATCATTAAGTCCATCAAAGCGTCTGTCTTGGAAGTTTAGATGTGGAATATCCTCAGAGTCACACACAAGAAAACGTTCTAGTACCGTCCGAAGTTCTCGGTCTTGTTCCAGACACTAATTTAGAACTGCAGAGGTGTCAAAACTACCTCACATATTCTTCTCCTCTTCTTTTATTAGTTGTAATGGGTTCCATTTTGTGAGGGTTATGGATTTCATATCGTCACACAAACGGACACATTGAAACATTCGGGTACTCTCCAGAGCTCTGGGCCTGGGAATGTGAAATGGAGAGACGGGAGGAGAACCTGAGGTGATGCCGGTTCTAGAAGCTTCTGTCTTGGGAGGGCCATAAGTTTTAAAAGGTCAACTACACACACAGGAACATTTCTTGTACTGTACAGAATTGTGGACCTTGTATTGGATCCAGAGACAGGAGACACACACACAAAACATGTCAGTATTTTCAGGAAATTCTGAACCACATTCTGGAATTGGATTCTTCTCCTCTCTTTCCGGTTCGACCAGACTCCGATTTGGGGTGGCCACAGATTTGAAATTGTCGCATGCACACGAGGAACAAAGACGTCCTCGCCGCCTCCACTCCGCTGGCTGCGCTCCGTCAAAGAACATAATCCCTCCGCAAAATGGAAGCACAAAGGAAACTTGAGCTGAATCCTGTAAAGGCGCGGACACGCCGCACAATGCGTCCTCCCACCCGATTTCTTTTTTTTTTTCTCCTTCTCTCCTTTCGCCTTGCTCGCCTGACAGAATAAACGCCCCGTGGCGCGGATCAAGCATTTTTTTTCCCCCCACCTTGCCTCATCTTCCTTCTTCATCATCGCTCCTTCGTCGCCACGACGACGGGCCGAGGTCCACTCGGACTTTGCAAAGTTTAGCTATTGTGATGCGCCTTTGGGTGGGCACATATGATGGTGCGTCAAGTACATTTGTTGGGTGACAATGAGGCAGTTATTGATGTAGTTAATTGAGTGAGTGAGTTGTAATTACATTGTAATAAAATAAGTGAAATTGTAGTTCATTTAGTGGGTGAGTTGGGGAGTTAGCTGTAATATTTACTTTTTTTTCAGGCTCTTGGATATAAAATTTTGAGCAAGTTCCAAATATGCAGTTGTAATGTTCAGGAAAACAAGACGGATGATGGGAGAGTAAACGATAAGTTTGAATTATGGAAGCGTGACGAGAAGGAAATGGACGAATGGGAAAATCCAGCAGCTTTTCGCTTCAATGTTTATTCTTGGAATGCAAAACTGTTCGGTTTTAACAATAAAACGTACGCGTTTGCTTGCCGTTTAAATGTGACAGATCGCTGGCGGTTTTATTTATGTGTGGCGGAAAGAAACAGTTGTTGCGGTTAGTCCATGTAGGTCATTGTTGTCAGTCGTTGGCTTTTTCGTCCCAAAAAGCAGCACCTGAGGGGCGTTTCCCGCTCGGGCTCGCCCCCTGCAGGCGGAAGCCAGAAGGGCGCGCGCCGGTGCGGTTTGCCATCCACTTCATCGGCTCTGCTGCCGATGACATCGAACCTTTTGGTAAAGTAGGCCGCCCGCGCTCTCGCCTGCACCACAGGAAGCGGAAATGCCCCACGGGGGTGGGCGCACCTCCACCTGTGTCGCCGCACATCTGCAAAGTGGCGAGGCGCCCCTGCCGTCGCACTTCCTGTCGCCGCTCGCGTGTGGCAAATGTCAAAAACGGGCACGCGAGATAACAATTCAAGTTGACACACAAACTCACTGCGCTCTGTTTATTGCGGGGTTACGTTCCACACCCACCCGCAATAGGAGAAAAGACAATGTCAACAAACCATGAAGACAAAAAAAATTCTCATCTTATTTGGAATGTAGTTCATTTGTTAGTTGAATGAGTTGGGCGTGATGTCATTGACTTAGTCATGAAGTTCGAGTTAGTTGAATTAGTCATGGAGTTAATTAGTCAGTTGAATGAGTTTGGCGCGATGTCGTTGACTTAGTCATGAAGTTCGAGTTAGTTGAATTAATTCGTCATGGAGTCAGTTGACTGAGTTTGGCATGATGCCATTGCGTTCAGGGAGTTAGTCAAGAAGTTCAAGTTCATTGAATTCATTAGTCATGGAGTTAGTCAGTTGAATTAGTTTGACAGGATGTCATTGAGTTGAGTTAGTCATGAAGTTAGTTTTGGTTGAATTAGTCATGGAGTTAATTGTTTGAATGAGTTTGGCATGATGTCATTGAGTTAAGTGAGTTAGTCATGAAGATCCAGTTAGTTGAACTAGTTAGTCATGGAGTCAATTAGTCGGTTGAATGAGTTTGGCATGATGTCATTGAGTTAATTAAGAAGTTTGAATTAATGGAATTAATTAGTTATGGAATGAGTCACTTGAATTATTTTGCCAGGATGTCATTGAGTTGAGTTATGAAGTTTGAGCTAGTTGAATTAATTAGTCAGGGAGTTAATTAGTTGAATTAGTGTGGCATGATGTCATTGAGTTAAGTGAGTTAGTCATGAAGATCCAGTTAGTTGAACTAGTTAGTCATGGAGTCAATTAGTCGGTTGAATGGGTTTGGCATGATGTCATTGAGTTAGTTAAGAAGTTTGAATTAATGGAATTAATTAGTTATGGAATTAGTCACTTGAATTATTTTGCCGGATGTCATTGAGTTGAGTTAGTCATGAAGTTAGTTTTGGTTGAATTAGTCATGGAGTTAATTGTTTGAATGAGTTTGGCATGATGTCATTGAACTAAGTGAGTTAGTCATGAAGATCGAGTTAGTTGAACTAGTTAGGTATGGAGTCAATTAGTCGGTTGAATGGGTTTGGCATGATGTCATTGAGTTAGTTAAGAAGTTTGAATTAATGGAATTAATTAGTTATGGAATTAGTCACTTGAATTATTTTGCCGGATGTCATTGAGTTGAGTTAGTCATGAAGTTAGTTTTGGTTGAATTAGTCATGGAGTTAATTGTTTGAATGAGTTTGGCATGATGTCATTGAACTAAGTGAGTTAGTCATGAAGATCGAGTTAGTTGAACTAGTTAGGTATGGAGTCAATTAGTCGGTTGAATGGGTTTGGCATGATGTCATTGAGTTAGTTAAGAAGTTTGAATTAATGGAATTAATTAGTTATGGAATTAGTCACTTGAATTATTTTGCCAGGATGTCATTGAGTTGAGTTATGAAGTTTGAGCTAGTTGAATTAATTAGTCAGGGAGTTGATTAGTTGAATTAGTGTGGCATGATGTAATTGAACTAAGTGAGTTTGTCATGAAGATCGAGTTAGTTGAATTAATGAGTTAGGCAGGATATCATTGAGTTAACTGAGTTCGTCATGCAGTTTGTTTTAGTTGAAATAGTCATGGAGTTAGTCAGTCGAATGAGTTAGGCAGGATGTCACTGAGTTAATTGAGTTAGCAATGAAGTTGAATTAATCATGGAGTGACTTAGTTGAATGCGTTTGGCATGATGTTATCGAGTTAAGTGAGTTAGTCATGAAGTTTCAGTTAGTTGAACTAGTTAGTCATGGGGTTAATTGAATGGGTTTTGCATGCTGTCATTGAGTTAAATGAGTTAGTCATGAAGTTCAACTTAGTTTAATTAATTAGTCATGGAGTTAGTCAGTCGAATGAGTTAGGCAGGATGTCATTGAGTTATTTGAGTTAGGATTGAAGTTGAATTAGTTGAATGAGTTTGGAATGATGTTATTGAGTTAAGTAAGTTAGTCATGAAGTTGGAGTTAGTTGAGTTAGTGAATGACGTTAGTTTAATGAGTTAGGCGTACAGTGAGTTGAGGAATGACCCAGTTCCTTGTTTTGAGCATTAAGTAGTAAGATGGCGAAGGTTGATTTGAGTTTGTTACAGCGAGGGATTTGGTTAATAACTGAGTTAGTTGAGTAAGTTGGCGACGCGAGAGCGCGGCCACTCCCTCCGCCTTCCGCGATGGGACGCCAGAGGACGCCGCGTGCGCTCTGGCTTGCGTTTGTTCACTCGTCAAAGTGTGATAATTAACCTCGCGAGCGCGCCGGGCTGCGACGAGAGTCAAACACAAGGTGGCAATTGCGGTATTTTTCCACGTATTTCTTTCTTTTTTTTTTTCTCTCTCTCTCTCTCTTCCTCCCAAACATCACACACACTCGCTGTAAATTCTCTAAATGTCTGCTTTGCTTTCATGGATTACCGTCAGCATTGTGAGCGGCTGCCAGGCCCGCTCGCCTTTTTCTGGGCCCGTCTCCGCCACCTTGATATATTTGCCAAATGAATATCTGAAGCCGTAATTAAATTTATCCACCTCTGCACCTTCTGTACGGACGCCACCTTGCACACATCACACACATCACACCTTTCACGCGCGCACACACACACACACACACTCCCTGGGGGACATTTTACTTTCAAAAACAGATTTGAGCATCTTCAACATATTTAATAATAATCATTTGGCAATTTAGGAATGTTTTAAAAGCACCAGACAAATCCAACACGTGGCAAGAAACTGTTTGTGACAAATATATCAAATATGTTCCCACCTTATCTTTTTATATTCTTTTTTTTTTTTTTTTTTTAAATATTTTAATTTATGACGACATTCCGTGACATGTTTTGGGGCCAAATTACTTTCCCCCAAATGTTGTTCATTTAAACTATGTCAAAAATCCTCACCAAGAGTTGAAACCCTAACCCCGTCTTGAAACTGTAATTTGAAAGTGAAAACCAAACCTGACCTTGGAACCCTGATTTTTTTAAACCTTAATCCAGGTCACAAACTCCAATTCAACATTTTAAACGAGGCTTCAAACCTTAATTTAAAACTTTAACCATGTGGCCAAAAAGCCGAACCCAATCTTGAAACCCTAACCTTGGGATCATCGACCGTTGTGAGGCTGGGTTAGGCTACTCTGTGAGCACCAACTGTATGAAGGGCTACCTGACCTGTTTGCGGGGTCCTCGCGGGCACCCCATTGGTGACCCCTTCCCTGATCCTCGTCTGAAAACCTAACCCAGGCTTGAAACCTGAACTCAGTCTTGAATCCTTGACCCTGGCGTTCAATCTTCATTTAAAACCTTAACACCAATTTGAACCCCTAGTCCTTGTTTGAAAACATAATCCAGGTTTTAATCCCTAGTTTGAAACCACTACATGGTCTTGAATCTGTCATTTGGAACACTAATCTGATCTCAAAACCTTCATTTAAAACCTAAACTTGAAGGTCATGTGTCCATATGTTCTCCTATTTCGCCGCAAATTTTCTAAATCCTGACTTGTCGACTTCCAAGGTAAACACCCCGAATTAGCGAACGGTGGCCGTCACGCTACGTGAGCCTCCACACGATGTTGAATCGGAACCGTCCGACCGGACCCCCACGTCAGCCGGCGGCATTAGCATTAGCATTATCATAGCTTGGCATTCATCACTTTGTCCAACCTTTTTTGTCTGGGCGAGCGCGGGAATTATTAGCGGCTTAGCGTTGAGAGGCCCCCCTAAGAAGCTCTCGGGGTGTGTAAACCCCTCTCCCGAGTCCCCGCCAACAACAGCGACGGCGTGTACGTGTCAGCGGGTGGGGGAGTTGGGGTTCGGGGGCGATACCACCACACTCTCAAATCCACTTCCACAAGAAAAAAAAAAAAAGCCAGAAACAAAAATAAAACCCCGGGAAATATCAAGTGAACAAAAGGAAGCATGACTCAGCACATTCCCATTGTTCCCAGTGTGTGTGTTTGTGCAAACAACAACACCGCGCACCCCGAGTCTGTGGGAAAGCCGTGATGGAGTTTTGTCATTTTTTTTTTTTTTTCCGCGGATTTGTGGGGGTACGGCGTGAAATCCTGTGGCACGTCTTCCCGGCTTGTTGGCATACGCGGGCCGAGGCGGCGGGGATTGAACGGGGCTTAATGTTGGCGCGGGCCACGTGTGCACGCGTGATAACGGGCTGGCTTTACTTTCCAGGTTAGCTGCCAGGTTAGCCGCCTAGCGACGTTCGTCGTGTTCCGTGCCGTATTTGGGGGGGGGGGGGGGGGATAGAAGACTGGTCGCCGAGGTGGCAGCGGTGGGGGAGGACTAATGCATGTTTTTGGAAGGGTGCTGGTAATTCCCGGCACATTTGTGAATGCAGATAGTGTGTGACAAAGCATGTAAAAACAGACTGCTAGCGCTTAGCCGCTAATGGCTGATTGGCTATTTTGGGGCTCTAAATGGAGGCAGAAAATACCTGCACGCAAAACAAACGCCAGGTTATTTTTACATGTGCTGCTTACACACACCTTGGCTTGGAACCCCGACTCGGGCGACAAATCTTCACTTGAACCCGTAGACAACCTCGAAACTCTAACTTGAGATTGAAACTCTCAAGATGGAAAATCACGAGAACACGTTTTACTCAACAGTATGAAAAATGCCAAATAATACGATGAACCGGTTGACAGTCTTGACTGCAATGAACAAACTGCACCGTCGGAGATATTGACGATGCCTTAAAATGTGAAGATTATTTACAAGTTTGATACTGAATTAACTGTATTAACATCATTGCCACAGAGTACCAGACACAAATTCCTTGCGTCTTTGACATACTTTGCAAGCAAAGACGATTCTGACCTTAATTTGAAACCTTGACCATGACCTGAATGTCAATTTTGAGTCTCAGGCCAAGGTTAGCGTTTCAAATTAGGCTTTTAAAGCTCCACTGTCATCCCTATAAACATTCTAAAACACATATCGTAATGAAAAATACATATAACATTATTCGCTTCAATGTCTATACAAAAAATAAATATGAGCGGAGCGCGCGTGCGTCATCCATGCGCAAAGTTGCGGAAGTGTCATTCGACATCCAAGTGGTCGCCATATTGGCTGCATCTCCTGCCCGTGACATCACACTGGGACATTCGCCATTGAAAACGCGCCGTGGCCCCTACTGGGGGAGACTAACACGCCCCTTCTGACACGGAAGCTCTTTTCGAAGAAGAGAACGCCTCACAACAGTGTGACGTGACAGGGGGAATATTACCCTATTGTTTTGAGCCATATTTAGATGATATGTGGATCACGGCCAAACCACCTCCGCACGGCGGTGATGAGTCCCGCCCGCAAGCGGCAGTGACGCCCCGGCCAAACCGCCTCCCCGTCCGATCTTCTGCGGCAGGGATGAGCCACCCGGGCACATTGACACATTTAGCACCATTGATTTACATGTCCCGACATACACTTTAAACCCGAGTTCGAGTCTCAAATTACACTTTTCAAGTTGGGCTTAATCGTCACGATTAAAGATTCACCGCAGACCTTGTCACGAAACCCTAACCCAGGTTTGAAACCCACATTTGAGACCCTAACATCGGCTTCCAATCCGAATTCGAACCCATGACCTTAGTTTGAAACGCAACGAGAGGCGCTTGTACGCAGGTCGTGTGTGAAACGAAAGGACGGTAAACGTAAGCTAGCGCTTAGCCACGAATGGCCGATTGCCAGGAGGCTCCTCCACACTATTTTGCGACTTTAAATAGCAGCGAAAGATACCTGCACACACACTCTATGTGTCAGGCTATTTTTACAGCACCCAACATCTGTGGTTCCACGCCGCCGAGACTCTTTTGACGCATGTTCATTAGTACACGCTTATTTGTATTCTTGGATGCCAATGTTTCTGCTCCCGCTAAAGATGCCTGTCGAATCCTACTCCTAAATCTAAACCTAAATCCTAATTTGAACCTCTAACCTTCAAATTTAAAGATGTAAACTTAATTTCTAAAACAAATCCCAGTTAGAAAATAAATCTCAATTTTAAACCCTAACCATATCGAGCAAGTATTCAAGAAACTCAAATTCCAAACCCTACTCACTCTTGAAATCAGAGTACGGATTTGAAATTCTAATTTCGAACCCCAATACAGGTTTGGAACTCAAATCCACCTTTAAAACCCTAACGCGAAACCTTATCACACATGTGAAATTCTAATTTAAAACCCTAACATGAAACCAGACACGTGCACACTCAGACCCTAAGTGGTTCTTTTTTTCTTCCTTCATCAATATTCATCAATTCTACCCAGTGTTTTGATATTTGAGGGGCATTTATTGAAGTCCTTGGTAGAAATGGACATATGCTCCCACGTTAATTTTTTTTTTTTTTGCAGGGGGGTATTCGGAGGCACTTTAAATGGTAGCAGGTGTGTGCTGACCCTCATTTATTTTGAATGTGATTGCTCATTTTTTAACGTAGCCACGTCTGTATTGATGAGGGTGTGTGCACTTGTGCAAACACGTTATCTCTTTTTTTTTTTTTTAACATCCCTTGAATAGATTATTTTATACATTGACCAATTGGGTATTTTTTTCAATTATTTATCTTGGTTATTTAATTTCACTTCAAAGTGGACCACCCCTGCAAGAGGAATTCTTAAGATTGTTTATACATATATTTTTATGAACATCCCCAGACACTTATTAATCTTCCCCCTTAATACTTTTAACCTGGAGCACACAGGTGTCAAACTCAAGGCCCTGGGGCCACATCTGGCCCGCCACAGGATATTATTTGGCCCGCGAAGCCAAATCAAGAGTTTCCATTTCCATGATTCTTATGAAAATCTGTACCAAAATGTCAAAATTGTCATCTATCATAAATGATCAAGTTGAGGTCTTAGTATATATGTATATAAATATTATAAAACATAAAAAGTTACATACCACACAGGTGTCAAACTCAAGGCCCAGGGGGCCAGATCCAGCCCGCCACATGATTTTATGTGGCCCGCGAAGCCAAATCAAGAGTTTCATTTTCCATGATTCTTGTGAAAATATGTCCCAACATTTCAATTCGTCATATACCATAAATGACAATGTTGAGATCTTATCAGCATTTTTGTGTACCAAAATTTCACCATTGTCAAATAATATAAATGATCAAGTTGAGATATTATTATATATTTGTATATATTATTATAAAACGTAAAAAGTTAAAAAGTTACAAACCACACAGGTGTCAAACGCAGGCCCGGGGGCCATGATTTTATGTGCCCCGTGAAGCCAAATCCAGTTTCCATTTTCCATGATTCTTGTAAAAATCTATACCCAATTTTCAAGATTGTCATATATCATAAATGATCAAGTTGAGATATTATATATTTATATATATATATATATATTATTATTATAAAACGTAAAAAGTTATAAAACATGAATAGTTGAAAAACACATTAGCCTTTATTTCTGGTTCCAAAACCGCTTCATAAATTGATTATATAAATGAATGGGAGACAATTAAATATTTTTATTGTTTCACAGTCAAAATGGCCCTCTGAGGGACACCCGAACTACAACGTGGCTCTCGAGAAAAATGTAGTTTGAACCCCCTCCTCTACCATATTCCTATAAACGGTTTCTGTACCCTTAAATAGCTTTTAAACTCTAGAACATACAATAATATACAGTAATACTGTACACAAAGTACATTTAATTTGTTGCAATATGTGTTTTGATTAACATTATTTTCTTTCTCGCTGGGAAGCATTTGCTTTAAACTGCATTCACTCAAAACCCAATCAGGCAAATTATGCCCGATAGCGAAATTGAGCTAAAGATTTATATTTTGCATGCGGTACTTCTCCTCCATATATCAAAACATCTACATTATGTATGTACATGTGTACCTCACCGTCTTCGTACTTTGTCAACTTTTTGAATCACGGCGTGAAACTTTGCGTTTTCGCCTCCCATCAAAGCGGCAAAAAGCTTTATTATGATTGCATTAGCATAAATGATTTCATAACATCTGCTCGCTAATAATTAACCGGCACATTTCCGTGCCCTATGACTCAAGCCGCGGCGGAGTAATGAGCGCCTTCCCTCTCCTCCCCACGCGTCAATTAGCACCTTAATATTAGCCCCCCACCAAAATGGGGAATTGTCGCAAATTGAGGAGTCTTGACGTAAAGATGCCGAAAGAGACGGCCGGGTAGCCGGAAGTTGCTAGCACAAATTCCGGTTGAAATTAAGGAAAGAAAGTCCTGAAGGTCCTGAACTGGAGTTTCAAGACGCGGTTAAGGTTCCGAATTAGGGTTTAGTTTTCAGGTTGAGCTTTTAAAAAAGTGGTGATTTGTAGGGTTTCAGACAAGGGTTGGGGTTTAACGTTACGGTTTCAAAGACTGGGTTAAGGTTCCAAATTAGGGTTCAGTTTTCAGGTTGGGCTTTTAAAAAAAGAAAAGTGGTGATTTGTAGGGTTTCACACGAGGGTTGGGGTTTAACATTACGGTTTCAAGACTGAGTTAAGGTTCCAAATTAGGGTTCAGTTTTCAGGTTGGGCTTTTAAAAAAAAAAGTGGTGATTTGTAGGGTTTCAGACAAGGGTTGGCATTTGACGTTACGGTTTCAAGACTGGGTTAAGGTTCCAAATTAGGGTTCAGTTTTCAGGTTGGGGTTTTAAAAAAAGAAAAGTGGTGATTTGTAGGGTTTCACACGAGGGTTGGGGTTTAACATTACGGTTTCAAGACTGAGTTAAGGTTCCAAATTAGGGTTCAGTTTTCAGGTTGGGCTTTTAAAAAAAAAAAAAGTGGTGATTTGTAGGGTTTCAGACAAGGGTTGGCATTTGACGTTACGGTTTCAAGACTGGGTTAAGGTTCCAAATTAGGGTTCAGTTTTCAGGTTGGGCTTTTAAAAAAAAAAAAAAGTGGTGATTTGTAGGGTTTCAGACAAGGGTTTGCATTTGACGTTACGGTTTCAAGACTGGGTTGAGGTTCCAAATTAGGGTTCAGTTTTCAGGTTGGGGTTTTAAAAAAAGAAAAGTGGTGATTTGTAGGGTTTCACACGAGGGTTGGGGTTTAACATTACGGTTTCAAGACTGAGTTAAGGTTCCAAATTAGGGTTCAGTTTTCAGGTTGGGCTTTTAAAAAAAAAAGTGGTGATTTGTAGGGTTTCAGACAAGGGTTGGCATTTGACGTTACGGTTTCAAGACTGGGTTAAGGTTCCAAATTAGGGTTCAGTTTTCAGGTTGGGGTTTTAAAAAAAGAAAAGTGGTGATTTGTAGGGTTTCACACGAGGGTTGGGGTTTAACATTACGGTTTCAAGACTGAGTTAAGGTTCCAAATTAGGGTTCAGTTTTCAGGTTGGGCTTTTAAAAAAAAAAAAGTGGTGATTTGTAGGGTTTCAGACAAGGGTTGGCATTTGACGTTACGGTTTCAAGACTGGGTTAAGGTTCCAAATTAGGGTTCAGTTTTCAGGTTGGGCTTTTAAAAAAAAAAAAGTGGTGATTTGTAGGGTTTCACACAAGGGTTTGCATTTAACGTTACGGTTTCAAGACTGGGTTGAGGTTCCAAATTAGGGTTCAGTTTTCAGGTTGGGGTTTTAAAAAAAGAAAAGTGGTGATTTGTAGGGTTTCACACAAGGGTTGGGGTTTAACATTACGGTTTCAAGACTGAGTTAAGGTTCCAAATTAGGGTTCAGTTTTCAGGTTGGGCTTTTAAAAAAAAAAGTGGTGATTTGTAGGGTTTCAGACAAGGGTTGGCATTTGACGTTACGGTTTCAAGACTGGGTTAAGGTTCCAAATTAGGGTTCAGTTTTCAGGTTGGGGTTTTAAAAAAAGAAAAGTGGTGATTTGTAGGGTTTCACACGAGGGTTGGGGTTTAACATTACGGTTTCAAGACTGAGTTAAGGTTCCAAATTAGGGTTCAGTTTTCAGGTTGGGCTTTTAAAAAAAAAAAAGTGGTGATTTGTAGGGTTTCAGACAAGGGTTGGCATTTGACGTTACGGTTTCAAGACTGGGTTAAGGTTCCAAATTAGGGTTCAGTTTTCAGGTTGGGATTTAAAAAAAAAAAGTGGAGTTTCACACAAGGGTTGGGGTTTAACGTTATGGTTTCAAGACTGGATCAGGGTTTTAAACCAGGGTTTGGGTTTCACGCTTGGGTTTGAAGCCGTTTCAGCGTTCAAAGTAAGGCTTCAAACCAGGGTTAGGGTTTCAGATGTAGCCGAGTTTAAGGTTTTAAAGATTGCGTGAGGCGTACCAACAAACATGCAACGTGTGAAGTTTATTTTATCTTGTCTTAGCGGCGCCCGCCCGCATACTCGGATGAGTGCTAATAGGAGATAGACGGCGTGTAATTAGCGTGGCCGCGTAGGCGTCGCGTTGCCGTGCAGCCGCAGCTGTCGCCGCCAAACCAGGTGGAACGCCACGGGGAAATGCCGCCTAACCGGCCCGCCGTGAATCGCTGACAGCCGAGCGCAGATGAGAGCGCGACTCCGCGCCCCGCTGACGGGATTTGAACGGCCAGTCGATTCGATTAGGCGGAGACGGCGCGGCGGGAACGCGGCGAACACGCTGAACTTCCGCAAAATCGGAAAAATAAAGTTTGAACTCCGTCAGCCATTCTCACGCAATCGCGTTGATTAATCAGGCGGGAGCAGATTGGGAAACACGAGCCCGTCCGCGTCCCCGTTGTGCAGGTGATGCGGTGAGTACGATGTGACCCGGTCAAACGGAACTGCTGAAGACCGTAATGGCGTTAACAAGGTCAGCGAGAGGTCGGGCGAGTTTGCTTCATGACAGGCAGCAGGCAAAGAATCAGGAAAAGTTACTTTTAGATTGCAATAAATCCAGAAAGGGAGATCCTAATCCGATTTGGGGGGTTTCAGCACAAAGTGAGTTTGTTTTGGTTTTTTTGGCTCGGATTTCAACTAAGTGTCAGGAGGGTTTCAAACCAGGGTTAGGGTCACGAAAAAGGGCGATGTCCTAAGATTGGGATTTAAAGACGGGGTTAGCGTTCTCAATCAGAGGGCGTGGTTCCAAATTAGGGTTTCGAGACAGAGCTGGGTCACGCTTTCAAGTTAAGTTTGGAAACGTCAGTTCAGGTTTCAAAGTACGGTTTCAAGCCAGGGTAACAAAACTCATAAACGTACTGCATATTCTCTCTGCTCTGTGCAAACGTCGACAACTTGGATGACTTTAGCTCCGTTTGCTATATTATAAATGTCACTAGCATACACTTTCCTGTGTATGCTACGCTAATAATAATCATAAATAGGATGGATTACATGATTGTATGAAGTGAAACTTGCTAAAATATTGTTTACCTATCTCGTCGAACGCCAAACGAGTCTGCGCGTTTACCGGATTACAAAACCCTCTTCTTCTTGCTCTCAATTATGTAGTATTTTTTCCAGTAGAGCTCGGTGCTGCCCTGCATCCTGTGGCGGAATGTGGTACTACACGTAAAGCGCACAGTTCTTCACTGAAACGTGCTTGTATGCTGTAAAAACCAATGAAAAAAAACATCCGTTTATTTTGTGAGCCGCTTATCCTCACGAGGGTGGCAGGAGTCCGGGAGCGGGGTACACCCTGAACTGGTCGCCAACCAATCGCAGGGCACACCGAGACAAACAGCCGCACTCACAATCACACCTAGGTGCAATTTAGAGTGTCCAATTAATGTTGCATGTTTTGGGGATGTGGGAGGAAACCGGAGTGCCTTGAGAAAAGCCACGCAGGCCCGGGCAGGACATGCAAACTCCACACAGGCGGGGCCAGGATTTGAACGACTGTCCTCAAAACTGTGAGGCAGACCCTCTAACCGTTTGCCCTACTGTGCCCCCATGAAAAAAAAACATATTGGGGTGTTCACTGTGGTCTTTACGTGGCAGCATTGTTGTCATTGTTGGTTGAAGTCGGGGAGTGCGAAATTGTTTTGTACGTTGCATTAATGACTAGATTGATAAAAAGTGACAGTCACGCAGTCAGAGGGCTTATGATGAGCGATGACATCATTTTGAGTGTTTTCATAACTGCTTCTGACTGCCTGGATGCTTTTGATGAATACGTCTGCGAGCGGATAAATAATCCAATCATTACCCGCTAATGACGGGGGAGGGGGTGAAAAATGACTCACGGGGGGTTGCCCACCTGTCAGGGCGAGGCGGTAATTTGCATCCTGGGTCGCCGCCCCCTTCGCCGGGGCTCACAATGCTGATCTTAATGAAGCTGTATCGCGAGGGGGCAATTACGGACGCCACCGGGGGAGGGGGTGGGGGCGGATCCCCCCGGCCCTTCCCTCTCCCCTGCAGAGCTCCGTCGCACCCTCTCGAGTGCTAAGCTGGCGTCAAAGGCAAATTTGAGTGCGGCTGGATTAGACGTCGGCAGTGTGAGCGATGACTAACATGCCGGTTGATACCAGGAAACCTTTTCATTGCCTGAAACCAAAATCCATGTTTGAAACCCAAACCCTTACTCGAAATCCTGACCCATGCTGGGTTAGAACCCGAATTTGAAAAGTCTCGCTCTATACACACCCAATCGTGAAACCTTTAATCCTCGTTTGAGACCTCGACATGAAACGCTTGCAAAGCCAACCCTGACTTTAAACTCCCCAAATCCAAATTTTAAACCATATCTTTAAAAAAAAAAAAAAAAAAAAAAACCGAACCCTGGCATGACGCTGACTTTGCAAAAAGAGCGAACTTTTCCGTGACATTTCCCCGTCGTTTTTGGCGGAACGCTCGGATATTTCTCGCAACGTTTCCCGGCGTCCAGATGGATCGCGACGCCTCCCCCGAGCCGCTTTGAGGCGGATTCCATTCATCCGTCGACACGCGGCTGCGCGGAACCCTCCCCGGCGCGCGAGCGTATCATGGCCCATCCGCGCTCCCGCCCCCGTGCCAAACGCGCCGCGGCTCGGAACCGAGCGCCTCCGGGGAGGCCGAGGCTTTTACGTCTCCACGGGCCAGCGCGCCCGGAGGTCCCGACGCCTGGGGACGTGTGGCCAATCGGGTGGGGGAAGGGCGCCTTGGCACCCGGACCCCCCCCCCCCCCACCCGCCGTTCTCCTTAGCCGTTAGCTACAAGCACGGCTAATGGTGGCCAACTGTGTAGCGAGAGGGTTTGGGGGTGTTAGGGAAGCGTGTCTGTAGGTTCATCTGGATTGGCGTCGATAAGGATGCCAGCTCGCCGTCCTCTGCCTATCGCCGACATGCACGACTCGGTCTGCGTGTGGCACAGAGTGGAGGGACTGGCAGACCACCTCCAGGATGCCAACAGTGACTGATGCCACATTAGACATTCCTTTCAGAGCAAACGGCGGCGGCGTTGGTCAGCATCATGCCAGCTCGCACAGGCCCTCAGGATGCCCGCGGCACCCCCCCCCACCCCCCCCACCAGCCCTTCCTTTGAGCACAGAGCTGGCAGCCGCAGTGCAAGATTCCACTGAATTCCAGGAACTCGCACAGAAAGCAAACAAACAAAAAGAAGTGTTGGATCGCAACTTTGCAATTTAATTTGGACGAGACTTTGTGCGCATCAAATGTTTCGTCGTCGTCGCCGAGCTCATTTCGAGGAAATCAACAGCCTTTTTCTGTCACTTCGGAAACATATTTAAGAACACGAAATAATTGATTTTCAGCTCTCCTCGCAGGATGTTGGTATCTTTCAAAAGGGCTTGAAAACTTTTTCCATCTTGTCGTTGGTTCTGTGGAGTTTTCGGTCTCGTCCGAGAGGCGCTTTGAATTTGGTACCAATTGGACAAAACCTCAAGTAATTGATTTCTTCAAACCAAAATCCAGACTTCCTGTTTCTTATCAGACGTGGCTTCTTGAGACTTTTTTTTTTTTTTTTGCGGGTCTACCGATGATCCCCACGCCGAACAAATTTCATGTTAATCAGTGAAATCAGTTTCAGTGGCTGGATTTTCAAAACAGTCTTTGACTTATCTACCAAATTTCACGCTGCTAAGTAAAATCGGGCAAGGGTTGGCCTCACAGTTCTGAGGACCCGGGTTCAATCTAGGCCTCGCCTGTGTGGAGTTTGTATGTTCTCCCCGTGTCTGCGTGGGTTTTCTCTGGGCACTCCAGTTTCCTCCATTCATCCATCCATTATCTACCACTTCTCTGGGTCAGGTCACGGGGGAAGTAGTTTCAGCAGGGATACCCAGATTTCCCTTTCCCCAGCCACTTCTTCCAGCTCTTCCGGAGGGATTCCGAGGCGTTCCCAAGCCATCCGAGAGACATAGTCTCTCCGGCGTGTCCTGGTTCGTCCCCGGGCTCTCTTTCCGGTGAGACGTGCCCGGAACACCTCACCAGGGAGGCGTCCGGAAAGCATTCGAATCGGATACCCAAACCGTCTCGTCTGGCCCCCTTCAATGCAGGAGAGCAACGGCTCTACTCTGAGCCCCTCCCTGATGACGGAGCTTCTCAACCTATCTCTAAGGGAGAGCCCGGACACCCTCCGGAGGAAACTCATTTCCCCCGCCTGTATCTGGGATCTTGTTCTTTCGGTCACGACCCACAGCTCATGCCCAGAGCTGAGGGTAGGAACGTAGATCGACTGGTAAATTGAGAGCTCCGGTTTCCTCCCACATCCCCAAAACATACAACATTTATTGGACACTCTAAATTGCCCCTCGGTGTGACTGTGATTTTATCTCGATCTGCCCTGCGATTGTCCGGTGACCAGTTCAGGGTGTACCCCGTCTACTGCACGTTGACAGCACGTGACGCTCGTGAGGATAAGCGGCGAAGAAAATGGATGGATGGAAACTCTTTAATGACGCTTTAGCGCTGGATGGTTGGCGCCTACTTGTGAAAACTGCAAGGAATACCTCGGTGACAATCATAAGTGAAAGTTAACGTCGAATTTAATGTTTGAGGGGGGGGGGGGGGGGGCAATGGCGCCAAGCTATCACGACTGTTGGCGCTGTCAGAAGAGGCTCTTCATGTCCAATTATTGCCGAGGTGAGGCTGGTATCGAACGCGCCTCTCCGCACCGGGCTTAAGTGATGACACCGAGCGATTAGAGCGGCGTTAAATACCTGCGCTAATGAGCCAATTAGCCCCATTGACATCGGCGGTCGCCTCCGAGGTGGCGCCGACGAGCTCCGCCGCCATTGGGCGCTAATCACGAGCCATAACGGCGCTTAGCCTTCAAACGCTAATCCTGACTCGCGGGCTGCCACTGTGATTTTCTCTCTGTACCCACGCTGAGAGGAACTTCACGCTCCGTTCGCCGCTTCCTGCTCACTTGTAACTTCGCTGCGGTTTTCACTACCGCCGTGTGTCACTTTGCACATGATTTCTTTTTTTTTTTTTTTTTTTTTTTTTTTTTGTCGACATCTCATCTTCGCGCTCAAACACTGAACGAAGATCCCCCAAACGGTGAGACGGTGATCCGGACCAGGCATAAAAAAAAAAAAAAAAAAAACGAAAGTGGAAACCGCGGCGACGCTTTTGTAAATTTGCGGGGATTTCGCCCAAAATGCAACAGGAAACTGAAAGCGAAGACTCGTCTTTGGGGTTTTGAGTCACAAAAGCGTCAGCGCTAATAATTACGGTAACAATGTCAAACAATTCCGAGATGCACGGCACCCGCGTTTTCGACCACCGA
This sequence comes from Syngnathoides biaculeatus, assembly GCF_019802595.1. Taxonomy (NCBI): domain Eukaryota; kingdom Metazoa; phylum Chordata; class Actinopteri; order Syngnathiformes; family Syngnathidae; genus Syngnathoides; species Syngnathoides biaculeatus. The sequence continues at coordinate 9,162,961 of NC_084644.1, forward strand.
ACCTTGATCGCTTCAATTCAAAATGGCCGAAAGTCGGGCTTGCCTTCTTGAGGCTTTTTAGTGCGTCCTGTTACCATGGAGACCTCAAGCTATTTTTGTCTTGATGAAACTGATGTCAGGCGCTGAATTAGATTTTTTTTTTTCCAACTTTCACCAAATCTTAAAAATGATCAGACAACGTGTTCCTTCCACATGACATATACAGTAAAGCCTCGGTTCTCAAACGTCCCCGTTTTCGAACGAAAATTCTGAGATTTTTTTTTTTTTTTGCTTCTGTTTTAGAACGAAAATCGGGACTCGAACACCCCCGACAAAACCCGGGAATAAAATATTGCGTGCGCCCAGACCATCTGACTCATGACGCGCTTTGTTGTGAATTCCCACGCTGCCGAAAAAACACGGAAATAACATAATGCACGCGGCGCAAGCAGCTGACCCACCCACGACGCATTTTGTTATTGTCAATTCAAACGCTTCCCACTGAAAAAAAAAAAACCCGGAAATGACATAACTTTTGTTATTCTGCATAATGCAGCCTCTGTACATAGACGTCTCCTGGTACTGACTGTTGTTTTTCTTCCTATCGAGGACTCCCGTATTAACCCCCGAATCATGGCTCCAAAGAAGTCGAGTTTCTTGTTTAAAGTTATTCTAAATTATTAGTTCTATAGTTACAAGTTATTCAAAAAGTATATTTCTTAAATTATTTTATTATATGAAGTATTTAAACTATACATGTATTTCTACTATGCAGTTTATTACTAGGAAAAGCTAAAAAAAATGCTTTAAGAAGAAAAATTTTTTAAGGCTTAGAACGTATTATTTCTTTTTCCATTCATTGTAATGGGAAACATCGATTCGGTTTTCGAACAATTTTCCTTCTCAAACCGTTTTCTGGAACGGATTGTGGTGGAGAAATGACGCATCGCTATATATATATAGATATATATATATATATATATATATATATATATATATATATATATATATATATTTTTTTTTTTTTTTAATAGAAATACCCAATAATCACTCTTATCCTGACTTTGATCAGGATTGGGCGGGAGGTTATTTAAATTCATCCTGACTGGCAACCGCAACTGTTTTTCGAGCAGATCAGGGAGAAAAGTAATCCCTTTCAACGCACTCGGCATCACAGGATAATCACTCAGGATCATCTTTTAAAGACATCCAATCATCACCCTTGGCTGAATTTCCTTGTGAAAAAAAAAAAAGTGGGGAAAAATACTCCCACTTTGTCGTGGGGATCGCCACGCGTGTACCTCAGCTTTAATTTTAGTTTCATCGCGGCGCGTGAGTCGCCGCCGCCGCCGCCGCCGTGGAATCCTCGCTGTCCCAAGGTGAACACTTACAGGAGACAACGTGATCGCCGTGGAAAGTTCCAAACCGCGGAATGAAAAAAGAAAATTCCATATTGATGTGTAGCCTGTTATTAAACTACCGCTAAGAGGCGTCTGCGCGTTTAGTGACTTCTTGGGGGAAAAAAAAAAAACAACAAACGTTAATTCCCCGCTGTGTGTGCGTCACCCCTTGTAATTTTGTCCCGCTACTTGTTATCGAGACGGTGTTGAGTGCAGAGGTGGAAAAAGTACTCACACGCTGTACTTAAATCAAATACACACTTTTGATTGGAAAAGTACAATGCTTCATTCAGCTTACTTAAATCAGCCATCCATTTTCCTGGCCGCTTATCCTCACAAGGGTCGTGGGAGTGCTGGAGCCAATCTCAGCTGTCAACAGGCAGGAGGCTGGTTACACCCTGAACCGGTTGCCAGCCAATCGCAGGGCACATGGAGACAAACAGCCGCACTCACAATCACACCTATGGGCAATTTAGAGTGTCCAACTAATGTCGCATGTTTTTGGGATGTGGGAGGAAACCGGAGTGCCCGGAGAAAAGCCACGCAGGTACGGCGAGAACATGTGAACTCCACACAGACGGGGCCGGGATTGAACCCGGGACCTCAGAACTGTGATGCCAAAGCTTTCCAGCTGAGCCACCGTGCCGCCTTTACTTAAATAGGGTTATCGTAATTCCCGGCCAACAGAACGCACCTGGTTATAAGCCTCACCCAGTAAATTTGTCAAGGAAATACCATTTGGTACATACATAGACCGCAGCCGTGTAAAAGCCGCAAACGCCCACATTGAAACCCACATTAAAACATGAGATAATTACATAGACGGTATGCAGAGTGTTTAATGCTAGCGCTGCTGCGCTAAAGCTAACGCTAGCACCGCTACGCTAACAGCGCCGGTTAAAAAAAAAACATACTGGTAAAAATCACTGAGACAGGGCGGTAACACGCTAGCACTGTGCTAACAGGGCCGGACCGGTAAAAGTCACTTCCTCGGCACATTATATTCCACCGGTGTCACTCTTACCTTTTCCGCTCGAGTGCCCCCTTGCGGCCGTTAGAAAAAAGTGCACAAATTAGCCGCATCACCGCATAAACCGCAGGGTTGAAAACGTGGGGAAAAAAGTCGCGGCTTATAGGCCAGAAATTACGGTAGTTAAAAAAAAAAAAATATTGACATGTACTCTTAAATGTTTTTACTCTCAGTTGTCTCCAATACTCATTTTGAAACCGAGTACCGATAGTTAATACATTTTAAATTAACGATACCTTTTATTTTAACCAAATATGGTTTAAAAAATGCACATTTTTACTAAGTATGTCATAATTTGTTTACTCTGATCCAAGCAGAATGAATATACGACCGTGAGAATAATTTTATTGCCTCTCTACGTGTGCTGCTTTGCCATTTGTGTGTGAACATTTGTCATTTTAAGGTTTGATGCTATCAGTTAGTACCGATAGTTAATTCCTTTTACGTTAACGATACCTTTTATTTTAAGCAAATATGGTTCATAATTGCTCATTTCTATTAAACATGTCATAAATTATTTACTCTGATCCAAACAGAATGAATATACGCCCATGAGAATAGTTTTATTGCCTCTCTACATGTGCTGCTCTGCCATTTGTGTGTTATTTGTAGTGTCAAGGTTTGATGCTAATTGTTAGTACTGATAGTTAATACTCTTAACAGTAATGATACCTTTTTTATTTTAACCAAATATGGTTAAAAAAATGCACATTTTTCTCAAACATGTCATAAGTTGTTTACTCTGATCCAAGCAGAATGAATACACCCATGTGAATAGGTTTTTTTTTTTTGCCTGTCTACGTGTGCTGCTGTGCCATTTGTGGGAGAATTTTTGTAGTTTCAAGGTTCGATGCTATCCGTTAGCCCTTGTACAGCGGCTCTACTCCAACACTGCATTTTAAAAGTGGTATTTTTAGGGGGCTTTTGGCCTACTTTTTTACCCAATACATTGCTATTTTTCTCCTCTAAAACTAAACAAAAACAAAATAATTTGCAAGTGTGTGTCTGCCTGTGTGTTACCGGAACAGATTAATGGCCTTTCACCGGTTCACTGTATCAGTATTCAAATGTTGCAAGTCCAAGTAAATGAGACAAACACCTTCTCGAAAAACTAACTTGAAATAGTTGTCGCTCCACTTTCGTTTTGTCGCGTGGACTTTCTCGCCCCTTTCTGCGCCTAATGTGCACATTAACATATTGCATTAACGTCTTGGAAGTGGTCCACGCTTCTCGGAAGGTGCGTGTGGAGGTCAAAGTTTGTTGCGGAATTAGTTCGAGCAGCTGTGTGGTCGCGTCCTCCGTTAAAAAAAAAAAAAAAAAAAAAACGGGAAAGAAAAGAAAAGAAGCCTAAAAAGTTGCCGAATGAAAGCCAAAGTCAGGTTTGGAGCGTTGTGCACCGTCGCTCTTTGAGGCCATCTTGTGGACGCAAAGGGAAGCGCACGAGCAGCTTTTGCAGGAGCTTCTCGGTGAAAAACAAACTAAAATAAAGAGAGAAAGAAAAACAACACACACACACACACAAAAAAAAAAAAAACACCAAACACACATTGAAACCACCAGCTGTTGTCCACAATGATGAAAACACCGAGGGAGAATTTATAATGATTTGGAATCTCTTTAAACTGTTCCCATTCTCATTTGGACTCCCAAGAGGGAGAGGAAAAAAAAAAAAAAACTGTATGCAACGAGGACGCAGATTCGGACTGGAAGAACTTTTTACTTCTTTTCATTTCTTTTTAAAAAATGCAGATATAGATATTCGCATTATGATAAGTTTAGTTCAGCTAGACGAAACAACAACATGGGAACTTTTCTGCTCTTTATTTAAAACAGAAAGAAATAGAAAAAAAGATAGTGTGGTTTTAAAATTTGAAAATTGCATTTATATGAAATGTAAACACGAATTATCACGCATTAATTTTCCCTTTTCTCATTAGTTTACTGTCAATACATGTGATGAAAATGTATAAAACATTACTTTACAACTCCGTTTTTGCCATTATCAATGGCATATATTAATTGAATTGAGTTGAATATTAATCAAATAATCCAATCATTATGGTAGTTCGCTGTTAACTGAATAAAAACATTTCTACTTATACTATTTATTTATTTCCATTTTTTTATTTGAATGTCTTCAAGTTAATAATGCGCATGAATTAAAATGTATTTAGTTTTAATCAAACATTTTCCCCGTTTTGTTTGCTCGTAATTTAATTACAACGTATATGTTAAGATTATTAAAAGCAATCTATATCTTTTTAAATCGCACGCCCTGGTTCGCTTGTTGTGAACTGAATTTAAAAAAAAAAATGTGCCTTTGCCCCCAAAATATTCTGAACATATGTTACTTATTAGTATGATCTTGTCTGTAAATGGCCGCCACTGCTGTTACTTTGTTTATTTTTGTCATCGCGCGCTCGCAACGCACACCTACAAACTGTCAATCATCCGCGCGCGCACCCGCCAACGCACGCGCACAGACAATAGAGTTGAAGTGACGTCAACGATCATCGGGGATATAATTTCGCACTTTGTCGAGATGAAGATCAGAACCATAACTGGAATATTCAATTTAAGAATGTATTGACGCAGAGGGAAAACTGCGCGCAAACACACAGTTTATCTTTTCTTTTTTTTTTTTTTGAATGCCACATGAAACGTTCGCGTCTCGTTTGTGCTTGCCCATCGGGTCAATAAATATGAAATTGAATTGAACGCCCGAATTTCAGTCGGCGTCTTGTCTCCTTGAAGGACTTGCCACGGGACGTGAAACAATTTCCCTTTCTCATCGAGCCATCTTTGATTTATTTTGATTTCTTTTTCTTTATTTAAAAAAAAGAAAGATAAGTCGCAAAACGAGACTAAACCGTTTACTCTAATTGCCCTTTATTGAATAATTTTTTGATCTGATTTATGTTCGTTTGGCGTCATCGACCATTTTGAGTAAGAATGTTGGGCGGAATGCAAGAAGACAAAAAAAGAATCGATGAAAGCCCTTTGATAACGACTATAATAAAAGTGCATTAATAATCATATTTAACAACACCGGACGTCATTTTTTTGGGGGGGGGTGTTGCGTTCAGGTGCGCCTTTTTCGCCTCTTGCGTACGCGCGTCCGCGAGCGCGCGCGTGTGCGCGCGTCACCGCAAAGTGGGGCAAGCCGCGGCACAGCTGGCAAATGATCGATTTGCGCACCCGCGTAGCGGGGAGGGGCGGTGCTCGCGCGGTATACCTGCCGCCGCCCCTCTCCGCCAAGTGCCACTCGCGCGCCGCCGCCGCCGCTCGCCTCTCCTCCTCCTCCTCCTCCTCCTCCTCTTCTCTTCCTCCTCCTCTTCCTCCTCCTCTCCTCCTTCCTTCCTTCATCTTCTTCTTCATCATCCTCTTCTTTGCATCCAAGCACTCCGTCGCATCCTCAAACTTCAGCCTTGTTTAAAAAAGAAAATCCTATCAAGAAAAAAAAAGCTGTTTTCTTTCGCTTTTTTTAAAATTTGAATTTAAATTCACTTTCCTCTGTGGAACTTTTGATGGAAAACAAGAGGTCGAGCCACTGCTGACTTGACAGGTACGTTCAGCAGCTCTCACTTTGCTTTTCTATTTGCTTCATCGTCTTTTTAATGAGTTTTTTTCCTCATCTTTCATATATATATATGTTTTTTTATAGTGTTAAAGCTAATAAGTGCATTTTCAAGGATGTAGTCCACTTATGAAAAATAAATAACGTGAAAAGCAATAGGCAGACTTTTTTTTTTTTTTCCACTTAAAAACCCACACGGACCCAAAGTGGCTTTTTCTGCTTCTGGGATTTTAATATTTTATAAAGAAAGAGATGTGGAGAGGGAAAATGAATTAAAAACTTAAGAGGATGTGAGCTTTAATGGTAAATATAAACGGTGGCTTTCAGCACACATCTCATTTTTATTTGAATAAAAATGAGGGGGGGGCATAAGAGAACGTGAACACACAGGTGCTCATTTATAGAAGTTGTTCAACATGAATATGTATTTCATATTTCAGTTTTTCGGGATGGAGAAGATGACAAATGTCACTTCCTTTGCGGAAAGTTCTTCACGCTTCAAACGAGCGTTAAAGACGGTCACGATTCGGCTGTCTGGCGAAAGTCGTATCGGCTCGATTCGATTTCGCTGCGGCGTGGCGCCCGCGATGGGAAAAATTCGAATGAGGTGAAAGAGTTCTCCCGTTTGCTCGAAAGCGGGTTTGGAGCCGGTAGACCCCCCCCCCCCCCCCCCACGGGGGATGTAGTCTACGGGACACGCGGCAGGCGAACCCAGAAAGATGAACGAGGTTAGGATTTTGTTGTTTATCGGCAAAGTTCGGATGCGAGCGCTCGGAAATGACAGCCGACGATACAACTGATGTGTACTTATATGGACTGAGGCGTTATATTCTCATATAAATCTAAAAAAAAATTATATGTATATATATATATATATATATATATATATATTGTCGAAGTTGCATGTAGAATCCAGATTTTATCGTCTCTTGTAGTGTCGTATCTGACTCCAGTGAGAGCCGATACTACATCTGCATATTTAATTGACACGAGGCATTCATTATTGAATGATATAAAATGAAAGTGAAGCATAAATGTGTTTTCTTGGGGTGGGGGTCAAAGTTTCACCCATGCTCTACTGTGAAGATCTACGCTCTTCTTCACTTGTTACTTGCGGGCGATTCAATGAGATCCGATGCAGGAGCTGTGTTGTATTTAATCGACACGGGCGTTCATTTTTTTAAAAATAGATTTTTATGACTGAGATCCAAGAAAACGGAGTCTAATCGTGGATTCCGTTTTTGTAGACTTTGCGATCGTCTGCTTGGAGCGACACACTCGCTTTATTAGGTACACCTGCGCAAAGGCAGTACGCGACCTGTTAATTGACACGAGGCATTCAATTTGTATTGTTTTTTTTTTTTTTAACTGCAATTTATGAAATGCAAAGATGTAGATTTTATATTCAAAGTTGCACTCCAGGGTATCTGGACGCCATCGCAGTCACTCGCTCGGAGTCCGGCGAGGTTCACGGATTACGTTTACGTTTGGATCTCGGCTCACTTCATTAAGTACGCCCGCAACGTGTAATCCGAGCCGACACGAGAGCGGGATCACATTTCACCGACGTTGACGTTTTATTGATAAGAGATCAAAACCAAATAAAGGCTGTTACGATTTTCATTTCTTCGAAGTTGTTTGGTCCTACGGCTATGTCATTAGCTACACCTGCACGACTCACTGACATCCAATGCCAGAGCGGGGTCACATTTAATTGACACGAGGCCTTCACTCGACTGAGGTCAAAGGACAAAATAATTGTTTGGCGGTAATTATATTGCATAACCGCCGTTGCGTTCGCTGCGCACAGCTGCAAACGAGCTAACGCCATCCAGTACGAGAGCAATATGAGATTATTGGGGAGGAGGCGTGAAATTTTGACCGAGATCAAAGAGCAAAGGAACACTTAAATGAGTATGTGTCATCATTTTGTCTCTTGTGTTTATGATAAAAAGTTTCATCACGCACACACGCATGTGCCAGCCAACACCGTCCAATAAGATTCGGCTTTTAATAGACGACGAGAGGCATTTATTTCCAGCCGAGGAGGGTGAAACCAGCGTACGGCGCACCCCAACGAGCGAGGATGATGCGTCCAGACCGTTTTCGCGCTCTCATTTCATCTGCTACACGTGCAAAAATCCTGGAGGTCATCGACGATGCTGACGAGGCGTTTTGTCTTTCGGAGAGATAAAAAAAAAAAAAGACAAATGGCGATTTTCGGTTGCCTTGTTGAACGTAGACGTGGACGTGGATGCGGCGTACAGATGTGAAACTTACACTCTGCGTGGGTGCCGAGTGACGTTAAAATGAAACAAACACAGCTCAAATTTTTTTAGGGGGTGGGCTTTGCAGTGGTGCACAACAAACACTCAAATCATAATCACGCTGATAAATATGTTGTGAGATTAATACCTGACATTCTTATTTTTCATCCACATTTGTTTGTAACAAATCTGCCTTTGAAATAATTGATTATACCATTTTTTTTCCTCATTTGTTTGGAATTTTAGAGCAGATACTGATTTATTTCCCTTTTTTTTTTGGTCTTTTAAATTCATTTTTTGAGGCGTGTAACTGCACTGCTCCCAAAAGAAAAGTTGGACATCTCTGCAAAGTAGTCCAACCACACCTCACGTTAGTTGACATATTTTCTTTATATTGCGTCCCGGGCCACAGATACACAAAGCATGTCGCTGAACATGTTTTTTTGTATGTCTGGAACCGCGTCCAAGTTTCTACGAAATTAGAATGTGGATCAGATAATTATAAGGTTGCTCTTGGGTGGTGAATGGGGGGGTGGGGGGGAAGAAAACGGGTCGAGCCAAGCAGGGGCTTTGTCTAAACAGGTCGCAGCACACATCTCGGTTGCGGCTTGTCTGGACGCTCGAAACGTTTTGCGTGCCACTTCTTGAGAAAACGCTGCAGCTGCCGACCCGCCGCAATAAAACAATACAAACGCTGTGGTTGAACCGAGACCTCGTTGAATTTTGCCACCCTCGCAGCTCGTTTGTGGCCATTTTTAGCGTGCGGCACTTTGCTTCTTTTCCGACAGAAAGTTTCAGCTGACATCAGTTCTTGTTATAAAGTCTAAAAACGATAAATGTAATTGTGTGGGGTTTTTTTTAACCTTCAGAGTCCGGTTTTTTTGGACAATGGTCACGTTGTAAATCAATCTGCAGCATGTTTTTTTTTTTTTTTTAGGTACAGTCAAAATTTTTCTGATATCGCTAGTAAGTAGAATTTTTCGGCAGCCAGCAGATGGCGCTTCCACTTCTTCAATTAAAATGTCATTCTTAGCAAAGGGTGTCCGCACTTTTTCAAGTCCAAATTGCGCTAATCATTCCCGCCATTGCGATGCAGTCAGGGTGTCTTAGCAATTGTCCGTAAAATGACTTTATGACTCATAAGTAGTATATGATAATGTGTGGAATAAAAAAACTCCTCTAATCCTAAATACAAGACGAGACCACTGCACCTGAGAAAAAACAACCAATCAGAGAGAGAGAGAGAGGAGAGAGAGAGAGAGAGGGAGTGCGTGACATATAAGGTGTTAAAAGTTTGGACCAAATTGCCCTCCCAAAAATTGACAAATGATGCAATCTGGTAGGAAACATTTTCAAAAATAAAATGTCTTGAGTCTAGCATGAACTCCATTTTGGCCACATAGTACAATTTAAACCGGTAAATAAGTAATGACAAAATTAAGTTTTCATTGGCTCCGATTGGTCATAAGTGGGCACCATTGAGCTAAAAGATACAATTTAACATCAATAAAATTTTTCTTTTTAGGAGCCGTAGTTGGAAATGACAAATTCAGACCAAAATCACCACCCTTGGGAACTTTCAGATGAATCCAGACAAAATGGTGGAATAAATAAAGCGACATGGGCCCAAATGGACGGCGTTTTGCTTTCGGCGCAAAACGAGCGTCGCGGGGCACGACGAGGATCAAGAACGTGCCGAGAATCGAGACGTGTGCGTCGTGCGCGGCTTACGGCAAAGACGATTCAGAAAACGCCGCGCGGGGGGTTGGCCGTTCGGCCATCTCGGTGCGCTCCCCCGTTTCGTTTCTCACTTCGTAAACCCGAAACCCAAATATTCATGTGGGCCTTTTCACATTTACAGTACGCGTCAGAACTCCTTTGATGGCGACGTCTTCTTGTACAAAGGTGATTTTGACAACTTATTTCGGAAACGACCGTGCGGCGGTTGAGTTTCATAAGCCGACGCTTACGCCCACCGCCTTCCTCTCCGCCCGAGAGTCTCGTGCTGTTTTTTTTTTTTTTAAATGACCACACTGGGCCAAACACTTGCAAGGTGGCGTTTTTTTTTTTTTCTTCTTCTCCATCTTTGGTTTGTCTGAGTGAAAATGAAGCTCCCCTTAAATCTTTTTCTATTGTCGGGTTTAATTCCCACTGCGTAGGGTGGTGGGGGTGGTGGGGGGGGCAATCAAAAGTTCTCAAAACACATACGTGTATGTAGAGACTGTTTCTAATATTTAAACACTTTTTTTTAAAAAACTGGAGCTGTCATGATAAACCCTGTTCATTGTGTCTACACATTTTTTTCCAATGGAGTCGCCTGTCAATGTGTTGAGCTAATGATCCTAAAATGGCCACTTCAAACCAAAATGGCTGACTTTTGGCTCTTTTTCTTCTACTCGTGATAGACATGTCAACCGAATTCCATGTTGCGAAGCTGAACTGGTTTCACGGACTGCATTTTTAAAGCCATCGAACGTTGAAAACGGGATTTTGAATTTGAAATGTAAAATAGTTTCGAGAGTTGTATTTCAGTGCAACTTTTCAATGTTAACAATTCAACTGGCTACATTTCGCTGTGTGAAATTTAATCGGCTACAATTCGCTGTCTAAAATTCACCGTCTGTGCCACCGGGCAGGGTTACTTCAGGTCAGAACCGAACAGCCAGCCAATCCAGTTACACCTTCTTAATCAGGTGACATCACATGACTAAGAAAGCGTCACTGGATTGGCTGGCTGTTTGGTTCTGACCTGAGGTAACCCTGCCTGGTGAATTTCAGACAGCAAATTGTAGCCAGTTGAATTGTTAACATTGAAAAGTTACACTGAAATATAACTATTGAAACTATTTTATATTTCAAATTCAAATGCCGGTGGCACGTATTTACTTCCATAGGACTGCTGCGTCTATTTAGGCATAGCTTGATATTTTTGTAAGTTTATTTACCCCCCAAATTTCGTGCTGCTACGTGAAACCTGCTTCGGGGTGGGGGGTTGAATTTTCAATCATTTTTCGGGCACCAGCGCCAATTCACGGTGATCAAACTTTAAGATTTGGTGATTTCCGAGTACACGAAAGACCTCGATACGGCGAATAGAGTTCGGCATGGGCAAATCCCAAATAGTTTTTCTTTAAAAGGATCAGCGGAAATTAGCATAAAACCTCCCATTTCAAAGCAACATAGTTTGCTAGCCGCGCATGGCTTCGCAAGACTTTTTGTTGCGGACCTACCAAATTTCCCGTCGCTAAGTGAAACTATCTTCCCGGGGGCTGAATTTCGAAACATTCCAGAGTGGGGGGGCTCCTGAATTTCTGGGTATGAATACTTTGAAGCAGCTCAACATTCCATGAGGATTATTAAACACACACATGCGCACATTATAGTCCCACTTTGGAGAGAATGATATCTTGGCTAAAACCATTAATTGCAGTCTTTTGGCGTCTCGATGATGATGGCAGGTTTGCGTGGCAAAGAGTCCAATTATACCTGCGGTAGGCACCGGGCTAAATACCTGTTTAGATGCTTTTAACGAGACTGTCGCCAGTAAATAAGAGGCCTGTCTGCCGACCGCATGCACTTTTGGGGATTCCACCTCCACTTTTTACGATTGGTATAAAATGATTCATACGGGGTTTATTTGATTTTTTTTTTTTTTTTGGATACTTGTTGTAGCGCGTTTGAACGCCGCATTCCTTGAAAAGTTACAGATGACCACCCCTCCGCCACTGCCCCACCCTACACCTACTCACGAGAAAATGCTTGAAAATAACGAGGCATTTTTTTTCTCAAAGAAAAATGAAAACAACAAAAGTAAGGCCAGTAATATATTAAAAAAAAGAAAAGTTTATCCCCAGAAGGGTCAATTTGACCCACAATTTAACACTAAGTTAAATCATCACTTCTTATTTTCTTTTATGTCAATATAAACCAAGGTAGGTTTATTATTCTTTCTCTAAAAGCTTTTCAACAAATGTTTTTTTTTTTTACAAAATTACTAATTGAAAAAAAAAACAAGGCCCTGAGAATAAATTTATTTAGATTATTCATATCATTTATCTGTTTTTTTTCCTCAATATAAAAATTCTTAATTTGACCGTTTATTAAAGCTCATTTTCTTCTACATATATTTAGTCTTTTCCCTGCTTTATGTATGATTTACATATGGATAATATGAATTGATTGACATAGCTCACCTTTCATGGGTCAATATGACCCGTCAAAAATTAATCTTCTCCCCCAACACAATTTAGCAGCATACAAGTTATACAAAAATATGTAGTTTATGCATTAACTAAATGAAAAAGAAAAAAAATTAAGCCAGCCAATAATATTTTTTCCATCTTTTCCAAGGGTCAATTTGACCCAAGACATGACAGGTGGGTTCAAACTAATTTTTGCAATTATCTTTTTTGTATAAATTGCTATTGTGTATGTTTAGGATGTATTTTTCATTCCCTTCTTGTATGATTTCCATCCAGCTCCTCCTTCTTGCTCAGTTTAGCTTATTGTTTGCAGTTACAGCAACAGTGTTCACGGGTCAATCTGACCCGCCGTACATTTTAATACGGAAAGAAATTACCAATGCAAATCAGCATTTTTTTTAGTAATAAAACATTTAAAAAGGAAAAAAATAAAGCCCTAAAAAAAACGAATCCTTTTTTTTTGTATTGATTTTGAAATGGGTCAATTTGACCCACGGCATAAAAAGGCTACACCACCTGCTTCCACAGGTCAATATTTCTTTATCAAGAAAATATATACAAAAAGGTAACAATGCAAATGAAGTTTTCATTTTATTTGTTTTCCAAAATAAAAATGCCACCCAAAAAACAAGGCCAACAAGATAAGTTGAACCATCGTTTTGATTAGCGCTCCGACGGGTCAGTTTGACCCGCAGCATAACAGAGGGTCTAAATCTCATTTTCTCATCCGCTTGTAGTGTTTATTTCTATACGTTTTACATTTGTTTCCCCTCCAATTCTTGTCCGATCGTCATTGCCGGGTTCAGCTTATTGTCTGCGGGTCCTCAAAAGGTTGGCGAGTCCTCGCAGGCGAGATAAAAAAACAAAACAGCGAAAACAAAAGCAAAGTCCGTCATGTCGGTTTTGTCACGCTTTTTTGCACGGCGTGACAGCCCTCCGATATGCGCGCTCTTCTTCTGTGGTTATGCTACAGCGTGGCAAATACAATTTAATACAAGTTTGAAGTCACGATTCAAATCACATTAGCTCAGGGCTTATTTTCTTCACTTCATTGTCCCGCGTTCCGATGCTTGTCTTTATCCCATCTGTGGAGGTTTTTGGGAATCCTTTTCTTGTTGTTGTTGTTTTTTTTTTCTTTCCCGCGTGGAGGAGGAGGGCGAGTTTGCGGGAAAGCGCATCCGTCTGAGATCAGGTTGTTAATACCCACCCACGTACCGCAACACACACACTGCGTCCTTATCGAGCGTTTTGTTTCTCGCCGGATGAGTGACGCCTCCTTTGACGGGGGATTAAAGCGGCAAAGAAAAATACGCCGATAAAAAGGGCGACGCGTCTTTAAGTCGACACCCGCGTTCTTTTTATTTATTATCTTATTTTTTTTCCCCGGAGACGCTTTTCCCCGTCCTGTCATCTTCCTAATTTTTCACAACGCTTCGAACGGAGGCCAGGATGCCCTTTGACAACTAAATTCAGCGAACCCTTGTTCGTCGCGGGGGATACTTTGAAGAGCCACCCGTAAAAAATCCGCAATATGAAAAAAAAAAAACATTTTAAAATCGTTTTACTCCTCCCACGCGCTTGAAGCATTCAAAGTTATTAAAACACGCTTTTTAAAACTACCCCTTTGCGTCTCTTCTCACTCTCCCGCGCTCAATAAATGGGAGACCATCGTAAAAACATCACATCGGTTCTCCGCATAAGAGGCATGTAATGTGAAACGCCACGGACGGGCTAACAGAAATGAACAGAGATGTTACGGTGTGTAAACCTGATATAGAAACCTTCACGCAACTGCGATATTAGCCCACAAACATATGAATGGAGCATGGAGCGATACTCACAGGCGTATTACACGTTCTCTCGGCTCTGCGGCGACGACGACTGTTACTGCCGTCAGATTTGGGACCTTCTCTACCTCTTCTTCTTGCTGTTAATTATGCTGCATCTCCTCCAGTCGTGCTCCCCTGCATTGTTGTGGAATTCCAATTCCAGGTGCATGGCCACCATTGCATTTTTGCCATCCTTGAATATGTTCAAGAATTTTTACTTCTGTGCCTTTCTGTGACTCCTCTGGTCTCCCTCTGCCGTGTAACTCGCTCAGCTCCTGTTAGAGAACAGCAGGTTGTTTGAAAAGGACTCAAACATTGAACAATTTGACATTCAAAAGTTTACACGAGGTCAAATTAAAGTCAAGTTGAAATTTCATCGCAATACTCATAAATGTAAGGTCTAGTAGATTTTCTTTTTCCCTGGAATTGTTGTTCAGACTCGTGTGTAGCGGTAAATATGTTGGCAAGGGTTCATTGGAGCGCAACGGGCTGGATGTTTGGGGGTAAACACAAAAAGTGAGGGGTATCAGATACGATATCATCTTGCGATATTTTGCCAACAATAAAGACATGCAGCGATGTAACGAACAAGGCAAACATTTTAAGACCAAAATCCGTCCATCCATCCATTTTCTTTGCCGCTTATCCTCACAAGGGTCGCAGGGAGTGCTGGAGCCCATCCCAGCTGTCAACGGGCAGGTGGCAGGGTACACCCTGAACTGGTTGCCAGCCAATCGAAGGGCACATCAAGAAAAACCGCCGCACTCACAATCACACCTAGGGGCAATTTATTAATGTTGCATGTTTTTGGGATGCGGGAGGAAACCGGATTGCCCGGAGGAAACCCACACAGGCACGGGGGAGAACATGCAAACTCCACACAGGCGGGGCCGGGATCGAACCCAAGGTCCTCAGAACTGCGAGGCCAATGCTTTACCAGCCTTAAGACCAAAATATAAAAATGAAATAATATCCTATTACAATACAATATCCTCTCATAATATTTCAATGATTGAATCCATAGGTGAGATTCTGCAACAGGGAGCTATAAATGTTTAGTTTAAGTTCCCCAAATAAGAGTCTTGCTTAAGCTTTTTGTCACTCACAGCTGATGTTTATTCTAAAACTGACGCATAAAACAAAACAGAATTAAGCATTGTATATTTAAACTCCAAAATGTGCGACCGAGCTATATTATTTCTTCCAGCGCAAGTCTGCTAGCCTAATCCTAACAGATGTAGCTTTTTCGTGGTTGTATGGTGGTTCACTTTTGGCGCTCTCACTGTTTTGCAGATCTTTAAAAAAGTGCAAGCTAGGAGGAAAAAGTGCGTAAAAGACAGAGACTGTCCGAAGTTTACATAAATTAAGATTATTTTTACATAAAAGAGTAAAGAAGATGACGTACAATGTGTCCACTGCAAAGCAGAACTAGCTTAGCATAGCCACGATGGTTATGTAAACATTGCTAGCTAATTAAAGATAATCTCCCGCTGCTAGCTAGAAAGAAGGTGCTCAATACAGCTAACAGTGCACTTTTAAACGCGTTACTGAACAAATGGTAACAAAATAACCGCAACACGGAGACTAGCTAATGGATCGCTGATAAACAGCTCGCTGCTATCCTTAGCTGACATCAGCCATTGCTACATTCTCATCCGCTGAATCGCCCGCCACTCAAACGGGAAAATCATTATCATATTCTACAGCGTAGAATATGATAATGGGAACTCCAAGTGGACAAAAATAATACCTGCACCTCACATGCATATTGGTGTTACACATAAAGTTTTAAAAGTATGTATGTATTTCTATCGGCTTGTCCTGTTCTGGGTCACAGCAGCATGTCATCTCAGATGAATGGTCATATTTGTTTGGCACAGTTTTTACGCCCGACGCCCTTCCTTCCAGGGTGATAGCTGGAGGCTATCCCGGTTAGCTTCGGGCGAAGGTAGACTACGCCCCCAACAGGTCGCTAGCCAGTCGCAGAGCAGCTATCGACACCATCACCGAGGGGGAATCAATCCCACGCTGCCCGCACCAAAGGCGGGCATATGTACCTGCACACCACAGGTGTCAAACTCAACGCCCGGGCCAGATAGCGGCCCGCCACATAATTTTATGTGGCCCGCGAAGGCAAATCATCGGTGTCAAAATCCATGATTCTTGAAAAAAAATATGTCCCAACATTTTAAATCGTTATATATCATAAATGATAATGTTGAGATATTATCAGCGTTTTTGTTACCAAACATGAACAATGGGTGCAAAACCCCATTACGCTTGATTTCTGATTCCAAAACTAGCTAATAAATTTCCCGTGTAAATATGATTCAGGTTTTCTATGAAGGAAACCGTAACTACAATCGGGCCCGCGACAAAAATTTGTTTGACACTCCTGCTCTACACCATCAGTGACTGTACAGAACTTTAAAGTATGCATGCTGTAAATGATAAAATAAATATGTGGCCGTTACTTCGTAGATATTCCTTGCAAACGTGGTCTGGAACATAAGGGACTACTGTAATGCAAAATGCCATAGAGGGGCTAACTGAAATTAGCATACTGTAGGTGTTACAGTAATTATTCATCCATCCATCCATTTTCTTTGCCGCTTATCCTCATGGGGGTCGCGGGGAATGGTGGAGCCTATCCCAGCTGTCAACGGGCAAGAGGCGGGGGGGCTACACCCTGAACTAGTTGCCAGCCAATCGCAGGGCACATGCAGACAGACAAGAGTCGCACTCACAATCACACCGAGGGGCAATTTAGAGTGTCTAATTGCATGTTTTTAGAATGTGGGAGGAAAGCGGAGTGCCCGGAGGAAACCCACGCAGGCACGGGCGGAGAACATGAAAACTCCGCTTTAAAGTATACATGCCGTGAATGATAAAATAAATACGTGGCCGTTGCTTCGTAGATATTCCTCACGAACGTGGCCTGGAACATAAGGGACTACTGTAGTGCAAAATGCCATAGAGGGGATAACTGAAATTAGCAGAGGTGTTACAGTAGTTATAATCTTTAAAACAATTGTTTCTGTAACACACGTGGCGCACAGAACACAATATAAACAGAGGATATGACAATAATCGCAGGCATGATTACGAGAGTTTAGTTGGGGACCTTCGCAGCCTCGTCTTCTTGCTGTTAATTATCGTCCAGTCGAGCTCAGCGCGGCCCGGCATGTTGTGGCACACACCAGGCAACGTGGTACTACATTTAAAGCCCGTGACTCTACAATCGAGTTTGCCTGTACATTGTAAAACCCATTTCAAAAAACAAAACAAAAACACAAACATCAAAATCCACAATATAGCAAGGAACACTGTACTTTTTGCACGAGCTCAAAGTACGATACAGTGTAACCAATATGAGGATCAGGTGACGGGCGTGGGCTGCAGGATGTGGGCAAAAGGTGCCAGTTGACTTGGCATCAGGTCGCGGCGGCGTCACCAGAGTCGCTCTCTGGCTCGCGCGTCGTCTATTTGTGTCCGCCTCGGGCGATTAGAAAACAATCAAGCACTGAGCAGACGACTGTGTGTTCATTACACCTCGTCTCCTTCTCCTTCATCTCCTCTCGCCTCCCACAATGGACATGCGGGGGGGGGGGGGGGGGGGAGGAGTAAGGATTCACCTGATTTCACTGCTAATTGAAAGCCGCGCTCGCCATGCGGTGGAGTGTTTTTTTTGGTTGCGGAAAAAAAGCAGGACTAATTGCATTTGTAGGGGAAGAGACGTTCCGGAATAGTTGCCCATCTTATTCCGCACTTAACATTGACGAGACGATTACGGGTCATGCTCTTCACACGACGCGTTAATAAATCATGAAAGAATCCACTTCATAAAGTCTGTCTATGTGTGCGTGCGTGCGTGTGCAAGGTGACTGATATGACTAAATTGTCAAAAGCCGTGATATGAAATGATGACAATTGTCGTAAGTGTCTTGCATTTCCTGTATGTTGGTTTCTCGCTTTGTTACATATTGTGAAACCTGTCCGCCCACGCACACACACGCATGCACACGCACGCAGACATGCACACACACACTTACACGTAAAATCTTTTGTTTGTTCCCAGAATACAGTTTTCTGGAAATTGTCAATTCATTCATACGACCACTGGTCATAACATTAGGTTCAGATGTATTATGCCATGAAATTCAATCATTAATAAGATGATAATAACCATGTTAAAATCAAAGCAAAGCAAACAAAAAAAATGTCTTTATTATTGTGGTTGTACAAATTCTACTTTGTTATTTTGTATTCCGGATTATGATAAATTAGCTGCACTTTTTGGTCATTGTTAAATTAATTGTGCGACGGATGTCACGTTTCGATTACTGACATTGTCATTTGTTTTCATCTGGAAACAAAGTAAATACAAAAAAAAAAAAAAAAAACACATTTGCAAAGTTAATAAAGCCCCCGTTTTGAATTAGACACTATGTTAAAATTGTGATTTTCAAATGTATTATTACATTATATGACTATATTGAGAGCTGTTTCTAATATTGCTGCATCAATTTAACGACTGTACATTTGGGCCGTTGTTGTATATTTTGTATGACAATTATCCAAAAGAAGATCATAATGAATCCCGCTGTGTATGTTTGAGCTTTCTGAATAACTTTTGAATCTCAGATGAGAAAAATTGTGCAATTTCAGCATTTAATAATAGCACGTATCATAACATATTAGCATTTAATCAAATCCAAAAATGTGCAACAGTAATGCCGTTTTTAAAAGGATTCATTTACCATTTTTATTGTGCTTATTTATAATCATCTGCCCAATATTCTGTTACATGAATAATTATTAATTAGGCTTGAACTTAACAATGTCCTACATTCCATCGCATTCACAGTGGGCTTGCTTGCTTTCTGGAAGTTTCTGGATAATAAGTTCAACTATCAGTTAAAAATGTAAAAAGATGTGATTAATTTGTCAACGACAAATGATAATTCAGTGATGGTTCTGGATTATGCTTGAAGTCCCTCAATTTAACCTATCCAATTCCCATTTTTTAAATTGTTGCTAGCTGGAAGCGGACATTTCATCATAGAGTCGGCAAAGCTCCCGAAGCCCAAGTAAACATGCTGGCACTAAGATGCAGGGGCGTGCCTGTGAGCGTAGGGCAAAATGACTTCTGTCTGATTGGTAGTTTCTTAAAAATCAAACGAGAGGTAAAGTACAAGATGAGGCCGGGGAGGGATGATTTTTTTTTGGGGGGGGGCCTTCGAAAGCAAAGCAAATTTACTAGTATAGCGCATTTCATACACAATATGCTTTACATGATTAAAGGCATTTGAAAACGGGATAAAAACAATGAAAATGACAACCACAATATTTAAAAAAAGACAATTCAAACTGCATACAGTCCAAGTATTATGATCAAAAAGTGGATATATTCTAAAAATATTCCACTATTTCCTTTAATTCGACTCCCACTGACGGTTTCTAATATTTTGTTTCCTTTGAAAACTAAAAACGCTCAATGTTACAGAACAAAGCCATTAAAAATAAGCATAATTAAGAATTTCAATGGGATTCTTTGTGATGGCATTGCCAGTTTAAGACGAATCGTAACAATTTATGGATTGGGGGGTGAAATGCCACCCCCCCCCTCCTGCCCCCAGTGCCCTCCACCAGCTCCAACATTGTGTCGAGTGACCGTAAACACGCAACAAATCGGCATCAGTACGGCAGATTAATTGACTCCAGCAGGATGTTTTTTTTTTTTTTTTTTTTTGGTGTAGGGGGTGGGGGGCGGTAGGGATTATTAAATCCTCTGATAATACTATTTGAACTGAGACGTCGCTAAAGACCCCCCACCGCCGCCCCGTCGCCCACCACTCAGACTAATTTGTATTAGTGATCGCAAATAATGGTATTAATGCCCATTAGCAGCGAGGCGAGGGGCGAGCATGAAGACATTACAACACCTACGTGCACTCAGCCTCTAAATAAAGACGCTTCCTCTGCGCCGAGCCAACTATTCCGCATTTCCATAATCATTCCCGTCTCCTCTCCCATTAGTGTCTGTTTTTTTCTTCCTTTTTCGCCCCCCCCCCCCCCCCAAATAGACGGAATATTCTTGTCCCACGGTTTGGAGCGCGCGTGCCCAGGTGTACCAAATGCGTAATGACGAGTGACATTTAAACGCCTTCGGCGGCGAACGAGGCCTCTTTTGCTCTTTGTGTTTTCCTCGCAAACGCGGCCAAGCGGCACCAAATCCAGCCTGCCGCAATCACGGCACGACGTGAGTATTTTGTGTCTGCGTGTAATCTGGGCCATAATGTTGCAAATCCACCTTGAGCTAAATCGGCGTTCAGTTTTGCGGTGAAATAGTTGTTCAAACAGCTCGAGTCCAAATATCCCGTGAGAACGTTGATGCCGACAAATCCAGACATTCTACCGATTGCCCTTCCATCCATCCATTTTCTTTGCCACGTATCCTCACGACGGTCGCGGGGAGTGCTGGAGCCTATCTCAGCTGTCAACGGGCAGGAGGCGGGTGACACCCTGAACTGGTTGCCAGCCAATCGCAGGCACATCGAGACAGACAACAGTCGCACTCACAATCACACCTAAGGGCAATTTAGAGTGTCCAATTAATGTTGCATGTTTTTTGGGATGTGGGAGGGAACCGGAGTGCCCGAAGGAAACCCACGCAGGCACGGGGGAGAACATGCAAACTCCACACAGGCGGGTCCGGGATTGAACCCGGGACCTCAGAACGGTGAGGCCACAGCTGATCCCACCGTGCCGCCTCCGATTGACCTCTAAAATTCAAACCATTCCGACTCAAGACCATGAAGCTTATACAGGAAATGTGAAGAAATATTGATCAGATTCCCCAAATTCGCACCCCTTTAAATACCAAATGTTGCAATATTTTGCATATTTTACTCCTCCTTACATATTGCTTGACCAATTCCAATTTTAAGTCCCATATTTTATACTTCAACAACTGAAATAATGGCACGACACATCGGTGCGGGGGAGGACTCAAATGCAGGACTCCGAGACAAAGGCATGATGTCCAGTGGGTTTTATTTCAGAAGCAGTGTTCGCACCCACTCAACAAACTGGCAAATGCCCGTGACAAAAACTCAAAAACGATAAATACACGGTCAGTCAACATGCGCAACAGCTGTGATGAGCGCCAGAGGTGGCACCGCCCAGAGAGGTGACCAGGCCACGCCCCCTCCTGCCCGTGCCGCAGCCCCACTCATGACAAATAATTCACCAGAATTTCAGCTCAGTCAGCACTTTTAGCATTCGGACTCTATTTCTACAGAAATTAAATTTTCTACTTTGTCTTGGAATTACTATTTTTCCGCCAATTTTCACCGTTGCGTTCCTTCCACATTTCCTCACAGATTCCAACAATCCCGACTCCAAAATATTCAGCACGTTCCCGACATTTTTCTGCGTTCCCCAGATTCTCCATCATTCCACATCTTCCATCACAAGGCATAATTTACGTCATGAAATCATTTCCATATTGACCTTTTCCTTCAGCATTTCTCAACCGACTGAAACCGTTCCAAATTCAAACTATTCAGCGCGTTGCTGACATTCCCCCAAATTCCCATTTTAATCGTGCACCCCCACCTTCCGCACGTCTTTCAAAGCATTCCAACTTCAAGTCTCGAGATTTACATTTCAACAATTCAATTATTTCGACGTTCAGTGTCAGTGTTCACATGCAATTTGTCAAAAAATTGTACCCCGGTTATTTTTTTTGTCTTTAAATCAATCCCCTCTACACCATAACCCCCCCCCCCCCACCAAAAAAAAAAAAAAAAAAAAACGCCACACACACAAAAAAACGTTACACGTTAATTGATAATCAGCAGTGTTGCTTCGCCGGTGCGTTCAATGCAAGGCTGCGGCCCTTCTGGATGTCAGATTTATTCTTATTTTTTTTCCGTCACTGCCAAGCCGGCTGGCTGGCAAGCGCCGCCACCTGTTGGCCGTGCCAAGGCCTGGCAGGGGTTATCGACGCTCTCCGACAATCGTTGTGGAAATGACTGCGGCTGCTTGCGTCACGCCGCGGAGAGAAAAGGAGGAAATTTTCCTCACAACGGCTGAAAAACGAGGGAAGAAAAACACAGCGAAAAGGATGCCGACACACAACTTTGCGGATTTAAATGCGTACGAGCGCGATGCTCAGTCTCCCGCTCGCATTTTCTTTTAGTAGCGCCGCCAAATTGCTCGCGTTTTCACCGGCTTTTGTGAGGTAGTTATCGGGATGGCGCAAACGGAAATACGACAATCGGGGTTGTGGGCGTTTTTGAAAATTCAGTCCCCGATTCCAGCTTCACTCAGCGACGTGAAATCTGGTAGACGTCTATCACGAGTAGGAAAACGCGCAGTCCCGCCATTTTTGATCTATGGTCTTTTCCGCCTTCACACCTTAGTGCAGGAGTGCCCAGACTTTTTTACCCCAAGATCTACTTTTCGAGCTACCGACGGCACTGATGATGATGCTCCCAAACCGTTTTAAGGTTAATGTTATGTTGACTCCTATATTTAAAATAGAGAATTAGCTTTTTGTGCAGTGTATTGTCTATGCTTTCATCCTAGATCAGGCTGTGCCAAGGGGGAATTTTAAAATGACACACCATCTCATGCTGCACTTTCTACTTTGCCTTCAGACCAGATCTTTCCCACTCGGAAAAGAGAAAATCTCGTCCAGTTTATACAGTTTTTCTTCGATTATTCACATACTCCGACAGTCATTGCATCTTAAAACAACGGCATTTCTTTTTTAACTTCCTCCATTAATATCGAAAGTAAACATAAGCAGCATGTCTAGCTCGTCTTTGCTCTCCGTTGCCCAGACTGTGTTGCTAACTAAAGCAGCGGTGGCGGACGCTGTCATTATATAACACATTTATGGGCTGCGTAAGCACTGTAACATTTGTAATTATGAGTGTACATCTTTAAGATTGGGGGTGGGGGGTGTAAAGTAAACTAGGAAAAAAGTGTGGCGGAGCAGCGGTCATTGTTAGACAAATTTCCATATGCTGCCTAAAAGAAACCAGTGGCTTCTTCTTTTCATTTTTTTTTACAGTGCGTATGTGAATTGTGACGACTTTTTTTTTTTTTGGCACACCGTCCTGCGATCGACCAGGACTGCCTCGATCGCGATCGACGCATTGCGCACCCCTGACTTAGTGATTCAATACGTCGCCATTTGTCTGCTTTACTTGCTCATTTGCTTGCATTTCAATTTATACCAGCCTTAATTTTGCCCGATTTCATATACAATTTCTATTAAAGGGTGTTTTAGACATTTTCATGCAGCCTTTTATAATTGACATGTCCAATCAACTGATTCAGACAATCGATGATGACAATGATCGAATTTCCTAGCCGGACTTCTTCAAAGTGGTGTCACAGTGGACCAGCCGGTAAAGGCCTCACAGTTCTAAGGTCCTGGTTTCAATCCCGGCCCTGCCCGTGTGGCGTTTGCATGTTCTCCCCGTGCCTGCGGGGCTTTTCTCCGGGCACTCCTGTTTCCTCCCACATCCCAAAAACATCCAACATTAATTGGACACTCTAAATTGCCCCTAGGTGTGATTGTGAGTGCGGCTGTTTGTCTCGATGTGCCCTATGATTGGCTGGCAACCAGTTCAGGGTGTACCACCACCTCCTGCCCGTTGACAGCTGGGATAGGCTCCAGCACTCCCCGTGACCCTCGTGAGGATAAGCGGCAAAAAAATGGATGGATGGACTTCTTACAAGTACATGCTCTGAAATCTGAACGTAATGGCTGCTTTAAAATCGAATGGCCTGCTTGGGGCCTTGCGACTTTTTCATTCGGCCTGCTATGACGTACAACCCCGACAGTTTCATGTCGATCGGTGAAATTGGTGTTAGGGCCTCCTCTTTTTAAACATTCTGAGATTCGTCAAAACGATCACCAAACGTTAATGCCGTGTCCACCAAATTCCGTGCCGATTAATGACACTGACGTCGGAGAATCATCTTTCCACGAGGGACTTTTGAAAGGGTTTTGCCGAGGTCACGTTCGGGACCGCTAAAATACGCTTGCAAAAATGTTTGAGCTTTCTGAAGAATTCATTCGAAAAATAAAAGTCTTAAAAATGATACTGCTCCCCCCCCCAGGAATCCACCAGACATCCCCCGCTTCGAACCATCTTTTTCTTTCACTTCTATTTAGAATACTAAGAAGAAAAAAAACACCCTCACAGTTTTCGTGTGATATTTAAAACACTTGCAGCCGCACGCTCGAAAACGTCAGGCGTCGTTCCGTCTCAGGTGACAAAACTTGCTTCGTAGTTTCCTGCTCGAAGCTTCCTTTCTCGCCTCTTGCAGGAAATTCAGTAGGACCGGACCAACTTTTGACCTCACACGGGTGGGTGGAGCAACTATCGGGGGTTAACCTCGAAGCAACACGTTTTTTTTTTTCTTTCTTTCTTTCTTTAAATTCCCCTGACTTCCCATGAAAGTCTCTGTGGTTAGCGTGTTTATCAAACAGCAGCTTTTCAAAGAAGAGATGATGACGGTGTTTATGGTTGCGGACTGAAAATATTGTCACATGCACCTGACCACCCCGGGACGGCTTGCGATCTCGAGTTTTTGTTGTTGGTTACAAGATGTACTTCCTGTTTGTCGGTTTCCTGTTATTCTTTCTTCAACACTTTTGGTTAAGTACACAATACAATATATGTATTAATCCTTCAAATAAAACCAAGGTCTAAATAGTTGTGTGGGAACTTCTAAAGTTAAATCAGAATCGAACCACAATTTAGGGGGGCGTGTAGCCCCTCGCCCCAAGTCCCAAAACACCAAATATCAAGTAGTAAGTACTAAACTGAGGACCCGTTGTATAAGGTTATTCAAGTACAGTATATATACATAATACATCCATCCATTTTCTTTCCGGCTTATGATTTATGATTTTTTACAAGGGTCGCGGGGAGTGCTGGAGCCTCTCCCAGCAGCAGGAGCCGGGGGGTGGCCGGCCAATCGCAGGGCACATCGAGACAAAAAGTCGCACTCACAATCACACCTAGCGGCAATTTAGAGTGTCCAATTAATGTTGCATGTTTTTTGGGGGGCGGCATGGCGGGTCAGCTGGTAAAGCGTTGGCCTCACAGTTCTGAGGTCCCGGGTTCAATCCCAGACCCACCTGTGTGGAGTTTGCATGTTCACTCCGGTTTCCTCTCACATACCAAAAACATGCAACATTAATTGGACACTCAAATTGCCCCTAGGTGTGATTGTGAGTGCGGGTGTTTGTCTAAATGTGCCGTACGATTGGCTGGCAACCAGTTCAGGGTGTACCCTGCCTCCTGCCCATCGAGAGCTGCGATTGGCTCCAGCACTCCCGCGACCCTTGTGAGGATAAGCGGCTAAGAAAATGGATGGATGGATGGATGGATGGAATGCCCGGAGAAAACCCACGCAGGCACGGGGAGAGCATGCAAACTCCACACAGGTGGGTTTAGGATTGAACCCGGTACCTCAGAACTGTGAGGCCAATGCTTTACTAGTTGAGCCATCGTGCTGTCTACATAATAAAAATTGCTTTTTCTTTTTACTACAATACTTAACTATTTTTATTATCTCATATGTATCTAGGAATAAAATAGTGACGCAGGCAGTCCATCTCACCGAAATGTATGCAAGCGATGTTTTAAGCGCAGCGGGTGCAGTCAGTAAACGGGGCAAGGCGGCTCCTCAAAGTATCCACAAGCTCTCCTTTTTTCTTCCTAACGTCCTCTCTTTGTGGCAACCCGCTTGTTCTTTGACAATCGCGCTATGTTTTTGTGGTTCATTAAAAGTAATACCGTACAATATACAATATGCAGTATGTGGCAGCTCAAAACTCAAAAGAGAGTCACCGCTTTCCATTGCAGAGCATTTCTAGGTGTGTAGGTCGCAATGGCTCAATTTGTTTGTATTCCAGTCGTGGTTGGCAACGTCACGCGTTGTGCGGGGGAGCTCAAATGCTAACGACGGTTTTACGGACTATCGAAGTCTGCTCTCTCCAAACTTGTCTCCAAAACACTCCAAGCAAGAACCTCAACATTTTCATTTCTGCCACTTCCAGTTCTGCTTCCTGTTGTCTCTTCAGTGCCACCGTCTCTAATCCGTACATCATGGCCGGCCTCACCGCTGTTTTATAGACTTTGCCCTTCATCCTAGCGGAGACTCTTCCGTCACATAGAACACCAGACACCTTCCGCCAACTGTTCCACCACACTTGGACCCGTTTCTTCACTTCCTTTACCACACTCACTATTGCTCTGTATTGTTGACCCCAAGTATTTGAAGTCGTCCACCCTCGCCATCTCTTCTCCGTGGAGTTTCACTCTTCCCCCTCCACATATATTCTGTTTTACTTCGGCTAATCTTCATTCCTCTCCTTCCCCGCGCGTGCCTCCATCTTTCTAATTGGTCCTCCGCCTGCTCCCTGCTTTGACTGCAGATCACAATATCATCTGCCAACATCATAGTCCAAGGGGAATCCAGTCTAACGTCATTTGTCAGCCTATCCAGGAAGGGGCTCAGGGTGGATCCCTGATGCAGTCCCACCTCCACCTTTAATTCTTCTGACACACCGACGGCACATCTCACCGCTCGTCATACATGTCCCGTACTATTATAACATATTTCTCCGCCACACCGGACTCGCGTTTTGGATGTGGGAATACGCCCAATTTAAACCCCCAAACTCAGAAATCAATGGTCCAGCATACCAACACATTAAATCCTACACGGATTTTGAAACGACGATAAAATCTCGACACATAGGAAGCAACTCTAGGAGTTGAGTTCTCCTCATGAAATCTGCTTTGGATTTATTGACATGTCAAAGAGACATCAGATGCCAGTATATAAAAAAGGGATTGCTTCATTAATTACAGTGTCAGCTTGCGGGTGTCTGCGCAATCGGCGTGCGTTCTCACGGAATGACTCCTCTTTGGCGTTGACGGTTGGAGCTTTTGTGGAGCTCGTCAAATGTTTTTCACCCGGCGTAACGACGCTCCGTCGCTTTACGATGACCTGCTACGCAGGTTTACTTGGCTGTTGGATAACGCCGCGCTACTTGGAACGTCGCAGCGACTGATGTGGCCTTTGTGTGTTGACAGCGGCGGTGCAGTAAAATGACACGTTAAGGAAGTCGGGGAAAACTTTTACTTTTTAGGCTGCTTGGATGGCCTTTCACCTGATTTTCGTGCTCTGCCTGAGAATACGACGTTTCGAGATGTTGTATTTATAGATTTATTGTACAAAATAACGTAAGCATGCCTAGCAATGAATTTATAAAAAAAAATTAAATACAGTTTAGTAAAATATATAATCATGGTTACCTTTCAGGATGACTAGATAAGTGTTTATAACGACCTTTTGGCAAATGCAAGGTCAAAGTTTTAAAAGTTATATTCATTGGCATAAATCAACATCTGCTTGGTTATTTTGTAAAATCTAGAAGGATCCTGTAGGATGACCCTGTTGCAAAAGATGAGCGATTTATACATTAATCTGTTTTCATGCATGTTTTATTCTGGGTTTTCGTCCAGATTACAATAAAAGATTTAATAGTAATGTTTAAAGTATCTGGAGAGAGTTATTTCAACTCTGTATGCAAATATTTTGTACTTGTGAATTTTATTCAAAAATGCATGAACTCTTACAGCTTTTTCTGTTAATATTCTTCCATTTTGTGGAAAACTTTATAATAACTAGATGTTAAATGGAAACCTTTCCAAAATGTTATATCAATGTTACATTTTGAAATGGACTTTTTGTTTCATAATTATTATAAATCAGGGCTCAACAACCTTTTTGAGGCCGAGGGCTACTTCGCGAGCACCGATCGTATGAAGGGCGACGTGACCTGTTTGCGGCAAATCTCAGACTCGGTTCATTACATGTACATAAAATATTTTTGTTTTAATTTATTTTAGTAAATGACATTACAGGTATTTTAAAATTTTAATTCACGTAAACAAGTCAGATTCAGAATTTAAAGCAAAAATAATAGTAACAATTTGTGGCTTATGGTATTTTTAGAACATACCTCGCGGGCACCTTATATGGTCCTTGCGGGCTACCATTCGCCCGCGGGCACCGCATTTGTGACCCCTGTTATGAATGAACTGCTGTTATGTTATTTATTTATCTACCTATCCAAAGCATATACCAAAAGTTATGACAATATATTACAGATTTTTATTACTGAAAACTGATTTCGTGCATGTCTAATTGTGATATTCTGTTCCGATGACAAAATGAGTATCTAAAGGATTATTTGGAAATTGGTCTATTTCAGTTTTGGAGGCAAAAATATTTGCGTTGCTCTTGCTATAGTTCAAAATATGTTAAATCTTATATTCATATTTTCTGTTGCAAATTTTTACCGATTTGGTTACTATTTTCCTCCTGACGAGAGGCCAAGTACTTGTGTCCAATATCAATATCAAGCCAGAAAGGTTCCTTTTTTAAATTCATATTTGTTGTAGTGAATCAACACTGTTCTGTTATTTTCATGTTATTATAACATACATGTTATGTCAATTTTTGGGGGGCACAATATGAGCTAATTTTACAACCTAGGGTGAAATTGAGCTCCAAAAAAAAAAAAAAAAAAAGTTGGGCAAATCCCTCACGTAATGTCTTCCTCCTTTCTGGATGATTTGTAAATCCAACAGTGGAAATGACATTTCCAACATTTCATATTTTAATGTGAATGACTGATTTACAGTCGCCACTGTTGCTAATAAATAGAAGCGGGCCTTCTCACTCCAATCAAGCTGATTAGAAATTCCTACGCGTACTGCCCCCCCCCACGCCCCCCACCACTCTTAAACACCTCCACCCCCCCCCCCCACCAACTCCATCGGGACTTTTACGGCCGTTGTGCAGGTGGAAACATCCGCTCCTCTCCAGGGATTAGTTTACCGTCAATTTGCCCCCACCGCCCCGGAAATGTTGCAGCCCCCTCGGCTCGGTCTCGCCATGTGGCCGCTGAGGGGAGAGAGAGCAGCCGGGGAGAGAGAACGAGGAAAAAGAGGGAGAGAGAGAGAGAGGAGAGAGAGAGAGAGAGAGGGGGGACGCAGGCAGAAAGAGAGATAGATGGGAAGAGAGAGAGAGCGCGCGCGAGAGAGAGAGAGAGAGAGAGGAGAGAGAGAGAGAGAGAGAGATTGAGGAGGAGGAGGAGGAGGAGGAGGGCGATGAGTCAATACAACTAATAATTTAATGGGGACACGCAGGGAGAGCCGGAGCGAGAGAGGGGGAGAGACCGAGAGGCGGACAGCCGAGGCACAGGAGCTCCGAGCCCGAGCAGCAGGACACCTTCCTCCGCCTCCTCTTCCACCTCCAGGCGGCAGCGACGGTGGTAGTAGCAGCAGCGGCGCGGCCAGGCTCGCGCATGAGCACCCGGCCAGGGAGCGACGTTCATCCGCGACACAGAGAAAGTGAACGGCACTTTTTGACCTCCCCTCTCCTCGTTTTTAATGTGGCGAACCTGCTCAGTGCTCCCCACCGCGTTCCGGCTCCCCGCAACCAACGACCGCCGAGGGGACGGTGGCTCGCTCTTCTGCGCTCGCTAGCTAGTTTCCAAGCCCACCCCCCGGGTTTGAAGCGGCGAGTCGCCGGTGGCTGTGGCGGTTGTGGCGGCGGCGGCGGCGGCTACCATGTTCCGTTCCGTACGCTGTCCGCTTCCCGGCGGCGGCTAGCGGGCAGGCTGGCAGCCTCCCACCCGCGCTCCCTCCCCACCCATCTTCCCACGGCCATGTTTGTATCAGTTTTGGGGGAAGTAGCGGCTAACCGCTCACTTTGCCCATGTTTGTTGTTGTTTTTCGGCTTGTTTGCGCGTGCCCGTGTCGCCGGACGGTCGTAATCTAGCGTAGAGCAGACACTCACCCAGCCGCAACACCGATCGGTGGTCCCGCCTCTCGCCCACCGGAGCCTCCGAGAAGCCGGTTTGACTTGCGCCACCCCCCCCCCTTCCACCTCCCTCCTCCAATAAGTCACCTGCCAGCAGGAAGTTTTTTCCCCCCCGTTTATTCATTATTACCGTATTGTTATTTTGAACATTTTTCACTCTACACTGGCCAACCTTGAAGAGGAATCGAAGTGGTGTCAGGCGGCTGCTTTTCAGGTTGGTTACCTTAACTTTTAACTCCTTTATTACAACTAAGCCCGATTTATTATTATTATTTAAAAATCCACATTTTTAGTCATTTTGTTCATTTCCTGCCGGGAGATAATGCAATAAAACACGATGTTAGACGAATACATAACTTTTTTTATGATTAGAAATGAAGCGCAAGGGGAGCGCAATTTTTCTGTGGATTTGGTGTCGATCCCTTGGGCGTGGAGTGGCCCTTTTGCCCCCCCCCTCCCACTGCCCCCCCACTACCCCAACCTCATCCCCTCACTTTTCTGCCCTAATTGCAGGGAATTACTTGGCTCATTGCGCGTCATGAATGGGGGAGTTGATGATCTTTTGGACGCGGGGGCTCGGTCGAGTTTGTCCTCTTTGACAGGAGCGGTGAATTAACACGATGCACTCGCATGCACCGCGACCCTTTATACACTCGGGCAACCCCAACAAACGACCCGATGACCACATCCGAGCAAGGCACTAATGTATTCAAACACGGAAAACCTGCCATAATATAGTGTGTGCTTGTTTGTCTAAATGGCAGGTAGCGGGGTGTGTTGTGATCTATTTGATTTGTTTTTTTTTTTTTTTTTTTATACTCTGGGTTGGACTGTTTGATTAGAGGTCCACCCATCCATTTTCCTGTGCCGCTTATCCTCACGAGGGTCGCAGGGAGTGCTGGAGTCAATCACAGCTGTCAACAGGCAGGAGGCGGGGTACACCCTGAACTGGTTGTCAGCCAATCGCAGGGCACAGAGAGACAAACAGCCGCACTCACAATCACACCTAGGGTCAATTTAGTGTCTCCAATTAATGTTGCCTGTTTTTGGGATATTAATTTTGACACTCTAAATTGCCCCTAGGTGTGATCGTGCGTGCGAATGTCGTCTGTCTCTATGTGCCCTGCGATTGGCTGCCGGCCAGTTCATTGTGTACCCTGCCTACTGCCCATTGTCAGCTGGGGTAGGCTCCAGTACTCCCCACGACCCTAGTGAGGATAAGCAGCAAAAGAAAATCGATGAATGGATGGATGTTTTTGGGATGTGGGAGGAAACCGGAGTCCCCGAACAAAACCCATGCAGGCACGGGGAGAACTGATTAAAGGTGTTGTTGTGAATTAATCTCGGTTAAATGCATTTTAACCCATCCATGCATTTTCTTAACAGCTTATCCTCACAAGGGTCGCGGGGGTTGCCAGAGACTATCCCAGCTATCATCGGGCAGGAGGCGGGGTACACGCTGAAGTGGTTGCCAGCCAATAAGCGGGGCACATAGAGACAAACAGTCACACTCACGATCACACCTAGGGTCAATTTAGAGTCACCAATTAATGTGCATTTTAATCGTATAACAATATTTCTCTGAAAAAGCGACACGGTTCAAATGGATTTTAGCAGACGGCTGAATCAAATCATTGAAACGGGAATATTGCTAATTCTGGAAAAATGCTTTTAGTTGCATTTCAATGCAAAACAGTAGAAAAATGAATGGGAAATATTCCCGTCTATAATCAAACAGACTTGAATTTAAAGCGCCATTTTCGGACAATTTTTAAAGAACAGTATTACTCTTTTCTGCATTTCAGTTGAAAAGTTGGATCACATGTTGGGCGGTTGATGTGTTTTGGTGGTATGAAAAGTCCTTTTTTGCAATTTGCACAAAACCACGCTTATGAAGGCTTCCATCGGGTACTTTTTTATTTTTTTTTCTTTCTTTAAATTAAATTTGCCTCCCATCAGCCCTAGCAACCGAGTTTAATCCAATTCCTGCATTTATGGAGCCGAGGTCTTATGTGTGCGCCAGCGTAATCGGTGTACCAGGAAATCGTGCACTGACAAGTGTTCCGTATTGTGCAAAACAAAATGCAATTAAAATGTGTTTTTTTAAATGACTTAGTTTGTTTGCAAGTAATTAATCACAGTTAATAGGTCCCACCCCTACTTTATGCAACAACACCTGGTTGCCAGCCAATCGCAGGGCATATTTAAAGTAGCCTAGTTTGTTTGTATAACTTCGAAGTATGGAAAAAAAAAAAACATATTTCCAGTTTCGACCTCTCCTCAATGATGTTTGGATCCATCCTACCTAACTTTTTCCACTTATGCTTTCTGTCATGTTATAATTCTAATTGACCCATTTGAAAGTAAAAAAAAAAATATATATAATATATAAATATGTAAAAAAAGTTCAACATTGTTAAAACTTCTTAAAACAACATTTATTTCATGATTATTTCTTACC
This sequence comes from Syngnathoides biaculeatus, assembly GCF_019802595.1. NCBI lineage: Eukaryota > Metazoa > Chordata > Actinopteri > Syngnathiformes > Syngnathidae > Syngnathoides > Syngnathoides biaculeatus. The sequence continues at coordinate 9,195,642 of NC_084644.1, forward strand.
ATTTCTGACACTTTTGGATAATAATAAGGGCTCAAGTCAAATTGACCCATTTGAAAGTTAAAAAACTGAAATAAAAAAAGTTAAACATTGTTAAAACTTCTTAAAACAACATTTATTTCATTATTATTTCTTAAAATATCTGACACTTTTGGATAATAATAAGTGGTCAAGTCAAATTGACCCATTTAAAAGTTATAGAATTACAATTTAAAAAATAGTCAAAAGTAATTAGAACTCCCTAAAACAAAATTGCCATTGAATTTATTTATCAGCTTTTTCAGTCCAGGTGAAATGGACACATTTTAAAGCTAGAAAGTTATCAAATATGATTAATAAAAATGACTGTATTTAAAACTTCTTGAAGCAACAATGATTTGAGGGATTATTTAAATTTCTGATTTTTTTTTTTTTTTTTTTGCTAATGAAACCATGGTGTGGGTCAAAGTTTTTTTAAATCTTGGAAATGAAATAAAAATAGTTGCAAGGAGTTAACATTTCTTAAAACGACTGTTTATTAATCTGGATCCTACAGTAATTACTGTACAGGCTTGACTGATATAACATGTGCGTGTACTGCATACGTGCTTTTACAATTTGCCACTCCTAATCTCTTTACCTTCTCTTACACTTTTCTTAATTTTCTTTCTCGCCTGCCAGAGGGACTGCAGATGGAAATTAGCCACGTAGCTCAAATCTGGTGCAGAGCAGCTATCCTCTGGATTTAAACATTTTCTGTGGTCCCCGAAAAAAATACATGAATAATAAATAATAGATGTTTTCTTTCCAACATGATGGACGCACGCCCAAAAAGTGCATGGCGGGCTGCATTTCCGCCATTCCTGAAAAGCGAAAAAGAAAGATTTCGTGGTATGTTTTTTTTTTTTTTTTTTTATGCGCACTCAGCGTCCACCTGACTGAAGAAGTAACAATTATAGTCCACGCCTATAAAGTTGTGACACGGCAACATTCCCTCGCGAGGTGACTCAACAACTTATGCTCAGCCTCACCAAACCCCAGCCAGGCCTCAACCCTGCGTGCTCGGCTGCAGAACCTCGCACTGTGCTGTGCGTATCCAAGCAGAATCGCCCTGTCAATGAAGCGTTCTCGCTTTAAAAACAAAAAAGAAGGCTTGATTGGCCCACATCTTGTAGGCGTTATCAGTGGATGTCTGTACATAACAAATGCACTGTTTAAAAAAAAAAAAAAAAACATGACAGAAAAGACAAGGCCGAATGCTGTACTAACACGCTGGTGTCAAACTGAAGGCCCACGGGCCTTACCCGGACCACTGCGTCATTTTACGTGCCGTGCGAAAATCTTCCCACAATTTTCCTTGATTTCTGTTAAAACTTTACAAATGATAGGAAGTGTTTTAAAGTTTGACTTCAACTAAAAGATGATAGTTCATGATACTTATGATAGTCCAATTTTGAATGACTTTTGCAAAAATGCTAACTGTTGTTATGAACAAATAGCAACATAGCGTCCTGAGTACCAACAAAATCCAAAGGCACAGATAAGGATTGTAAAGTTTCCCCTGAGATTGCGTACTATTGCTAGTTACAATTGATATCATGCTAACAGTTATGATGCTAACATTTACCAAGAGAACTTAAAGGTCAAGTGTCATCACTATAAACATTCTAAAATAGATATTGAGATGAAAAATACATATAAGATTATTCACTTCAATGTCTACACGAAAAAATAGATATGATCGGAGAGCGCGTCATCCATGCGCAAAGTTGAGGAAGTGTCATTCGACATCCAAGTGGTCCCCATATTGGCTGCATTTACTGTCCGTGACGTCACACTGGGACATTCGTTGTTGAAAACACGCGGTGCACCCTAACTATGGCACATGCCCCTTCAGACATGGAAGCTCTTTTCGAGGAAGACAACATCTCACAATCGAGTGAAGTATCCCGGGCAATATTTAGATGATATGCGGATCACTTCTAACTAACAACAGAGCCCGACGCGGAAGCCGTCCGACGCGCACATCGCCACATTTATCACGCCTGTCATACGTACGTGGATCTTTTGTTACGTTATTAGAGACTGATTACGTGGTCCGCCCTAAACTATTATTTTTTTTTTTTTTAGTAGCTGTATACGCAAATACCTGTCATTTGGAACCCACAAAGCTCTCGCCCTTTGCACCCCCGCAATCCAGTTTTCACAACAAACCGGGTCTCTTGGAAACTTATGAAGGGTAAATTCATCCTCCCGAGTGTTCGAGCAATATCCAGCAATGGAACGGTCCGGCATTTTGGCTAACACGAAGGAACAGCGAGCTAGGGAAAACTAATAGAAACAAACGAGTCCGCTTGAGGGCGCTCCTGCCCTGTGCGTCACTTCCTGCTTCTTCTCGAAAAAAATCCCTCGAGAGGAACCCGTGTACGTCAAAATCATGTTTTGTGATGAAAAAACGGATAAGTCCATACCGGCTGCCGTTTTTTCATTAATAACACACTAAAAATCATCCATTTCATGGCACTTGACCTTTAAATGATGAACACGCTGGGACACGATAAGGTATTTGTATTTTCCCTTGGGGTTATATTCCATTTGTTATGAGAATTGATGCAATTCTAATGGTAACAGAGGTCATAGTGATAAGTATTTTACTTTGTGCCCTATGGTATGGAACTATTTTAAAAGCTACTAGCTCAGTTGCTAACGGGCAAACAATATGCTAACAGACAGTATGCTAACAGTTTAAAGTGGTCCTAATCTTACAGTAGGTACACAGGTTGAGTCAGTACTTCTCCTGTTACCAGTATTTTGTTCTAATTTTTTTTCTATACAAGTATCTGTACTTCTACTTTAGCAAGGATTACAAACACCTTTGCCACCTCTTGGCAGCTATACAGTAACTACGTTGTGGCCCGTCACGTCAAACAAGTTTGACACCCCTGGCGGCAGGCATCATCCCTCTCGCGTCTTCGCAGGTGACCGCAGCGAGTCGAGGGTTGCTGAGATGATGATGATGGACCATCTCAGCGAGACGTGTCTGGGCAAGGAGAACGCCGAGCTGGTCAACAGCATTGCCGAGGGGAAGCCCCCGCCGGCCAAGCTGCCCCGCATGGAGCAGAACGGCAGCCCCCTGGGGCGGGCCAGGCTCGGCAGCACCGGCGCCAAGCTGGCGGGGCTGCCCTACAAGCCTGCCAATCACCTGCTGAAGACCTGCCACAAGCGAGGTATGTTGCTTTTACCGGATGGATGACTTTCTTTCAACACCGCTCATTGTCGCGGTTCGTGGCGCAACAAAGACTTGTCATTAACTCATTAAAAAGTCATGTTGTGGATTGTTATTGACAAAGCGTAATGCATATTTTCAGTGTAATTTGATAGTTGTGGGAAAGTTTTGGACTTTTGGAAAAAAACAAAACAAAAAAAAAAACGTTTTCTTGGAGTTGTCTGGTTTTGCAATGAAAGGCCATCAAAGACGTTTTTGGAAATATCTTTTCAAATTATCCTTATAATTGCTTCTTTTATATTAGCCTAGGGCGATACGGTGGATCACCTGGTAAAGCGTTGGCCTCACAGTTCTGTGGTCCCGGGTTCGATCCCGGCCCCGCCTGTGTGGAGTTTGCATGTTCTCCCCGTGCCTGCGTGGGTTTTCTCCAGGCACTCCGGTTTCCTCCCACATCCCAAAAACATGCAAAATTAATTGGACACTCTAAATTGCCCCTAGGTGGGTTTGTGAATGTGGCTGTTTGTCTCGATGTCCCCTGCGATTGGCTGGCAACCAGTTCAGGGTGTTCACCGCCTCCTGCCCGTTGACAGCTGGGATAGGCTCCAGCACTCTTGTGACCCTTGTGAGGATAAGCAGCGAAGAAAATGGATGGATGGACGAATGGATATTAGCCCAGAATACCATAAATGAAAATTATTAGTTTTAACTTGAAACTAGACTAGGGAATAGAAAACTCATTTTACTTCATCTATCCATTTTCTGAGCCACATATCCTCGCAAGTGTCGGAGTGCCGGCGCCTATCCCAGCTATCCTCTAGCAGGAGGCAGGGTACACCCCGAACTGGTTGCGGGCAAATCGCAGGGCACTTAGACACAAACAATTCACAAAAATGAAGATGCCAACTTTTGCATTTGAATTTTTTTCATCAAAGTAAAAAAAAACAAAACCTTTAATGTATATTAAATTGTGTATTTATTTATTTCAATTGGATTTTTAAAATTTTATAAGTGGGACACATTTGTACTTTGTATTTACAGTAAACCAATTAACAGATTATTCAATGACATTAATTCACACAAAGAAATGAGCTCTCTGGTGTTGATTAAAGAATGAAGTGGGCCATACTTTTGCACCCCGTCTGTACACGTCATTATCTCAAGGCCCCACAAATCATAGCTTTTTTTGAGGGGTGCGGTCCCGTCTCATGACCAACACCTCACCCCTGCCCACTACTGCAGTTGATGCAAGTTTAATATGATTTTCATGACAATGCCAACCAGGGCGGGAGCTAGAATGTTGCAACTAGGCAAGTGGCTTCTACTTGTGACTTGTGTACTTTTTTTTTTTTTTAATATGCATTGTTCTCAAAGGAGTCCAATACATATTTAGAAAACCGTCGGTCACAGTGATGTTTACGTAGGTTAACGTGTGGCCGCAACACGCTTCTGTGTACTGGGGCTGAAGCCTATCCCAGCGGTTTTTTTTTTTTTTGTATATATGCCTTGGAGATATTTGAGAACAATGCATATTTAAAAAAAAAAAGCTGTCACGGAGAGACGTATACCCAAGTTTAATGTGTGCCCGAAACACGCTTCGTGTACGGAGGAGCCGACTCCATGGCGAGTTTGTGTAAAACAAAGGGTCGATTATTTAAATATTGGTATTTGTATTGAAAAAAAATCTGACTGGCTCCATCACAATGTGGGATTTATTCTTGATTGAGAACAGATCCAGCAACGAAGTATTTGTATGCGTCCAGACTTTTATGCGCTTTCAAACTCTTCCGTGTAAATCTCAACGACTTACTCACCAGATCCACGTGTCGATCCAGTTGTCCAAGACAAGCGGAATTGGATTAACAGTCCAATTTATTATCGGCGAAAACATCGACTTCTGCATTAAATACGGGTCCTCTATGCCAAGTGTCTCTCATTTTTCCACGTTTCTTCGCTTATTATCCCCTTCTAAATGTTTAACGGAATCGGACACATCTCTGGGTATCGCGGGATAAGATGAATTTTCGCGACGTCTCCAACCGACTTAGCATTGAGCAATGCCTTGCTTGCCCGGCAGTATGCCCAGTCACGTGACTTCGCCGACGTATATGCATGAGCTCGATATAGTGGGGAAGGGGCAACTTATGCTGGATGCCCATCACTGCGCGCAGTTTTAGTCATGCGCCTCAAAAATCTACTAAACTGAAATAGTGTTATGTTTTCATCAGACATTAAACAAGCATCGTGTTTTTCGAAACAAATCTCAGAATTCACTTTCCAGGGACTGTCACTGTAATTGAGAAGAAATGAAAAGCAATCACAGTGTCACATAATTCAACATGAAAGCAAAGATAAGAAAGATGATAGAAATCTTGTGTCCATATATAATAATTATGCCAAATACATAAATTCAGAGCATGAAATCCAAATTTGATGCTGTAGTACCCAAAATGTATCAGAAAAGATAATGATACAATTTATTGTCATATTGATTTTTTTGTTTGTATGTTGCACCCTAATATCATCATCGTGTGGAAAACCACTTTTAAAGCCAACTTTTTATCAACAGTACGCCAATGATTATATGGTTAAAATCTATACAGTGTGACTGACTCCATGATAAATTGCAAAAATTCCCAGCTGTTTTGCGTAAACAAGCTGAGATTTACTGTTAATTGGAAACGTGTGATGAGCCGAGTCTTTTTTTTTTTTTTGGGGGGGGGGGGTTTATGGCCTCAACAATTTGTAGATTTAATAAAGATTTGGTCCATAAATAAGAAAAGAAGAAGGCCACAGAGTGGAATCCAATGGTACTTTTTGGCAGCGAAAGTCGCCCCCATCCACTTCTCACCCGTCGCCCCCCCCCCCAATTCAACAGTGCCCTGCATGCATGCGCTCCAAAACTCTTAAAGCCTCGTCACAATGATCTTTTAGTCATCGCAGCATGCACACACGCACACACACACACTTATTGTGGCAGACAACGGCAAACAGAGGAGCACTGTGAGAATCATCCCCGTGTCGTGCTGCATTGCTGCCGCCGCTGCTGCTGTGTCATCGCTCCTCTGACTTTTTTTGTTTACCCGCCCGCGATTTTCCCGTCCCCCAAGAGCCACTTTGTGATCATAACATTGTTTTGTTATTTTTTTTTTCAACTCCGCCAAAGCTCTCCAAATTTTTTTTGTTTTTTTTGGGGGGGGGGCAGATTTTTTAAAAATTACTCGCAATGTTTTGTTTTTTCAAATCGAGTTCAGAAAATTTGCTGGTTCTAGGGCTCGAAATTTTTGGGGTAACAATTCTTCTATTGGTCTTAGTTTTTATATTTCCTCATTAATGTTACTGTGTGTGTACAGGTCTGAAAAATATTTTAAAAAATTGGTTGATAGAATTACTGCCCAAGTCCAATTCAGATGTATTAACATTTTTAGTACAATTCACAGAAAATGTATTTCTATAGTGCATTTCATACACAATGTGGTTTACACGATTAAAGGCATTTGAAAACAGAGATAAAACATTTAAAACGGGATAAAAACAATAAAAATGACAAAACAAAATATTTTAAAAAATGACAATTAAAACTGCATACAGTGCAAGTAATATGATCAAAAAGTGGATGTATTCTAAAAAATATGAGAATAAAAGAAGAGTTTTCAACATGGATTTAAAAACATTCACATTTGGGGGTGACCTCACCTCTTAATCTTTCAGTGCATTTTCTTTTTAAACTTTTAGAATTTTTTTAAGCGAATCATTATTACATATCCCTTGCAATATTACAGTGCATAAAATCAATCAGTCTTACATATATACTTTTTTGGTTCTCTATATTTAAGTGCAGTGTTAACTAACAATTATATTAAGTAGACCTTTTGGAAATAAAACATCTGTCTTGTTTTTTAACACTTAAGCTAAATATTCTTCTGTTATTTTAATTTTGGTCTATGTATTTTTTTCCAGTGGTTCAATGAGACTTGGCATGAAAAGTTGAGAAACAATGCTGTAAATTTCAGAATTTAAATTTGGGAGTTATGTTTTCAAAAGTTTATAGGATAAAGCAAAAATGTTCATATAACACAAAAGTAAAACAAATAAACCCAATAATTTTCTTAAGGTCTCTTAATTTTTTCCAGACCAAATTAATATGGCAAATTTTCCTTTATTGACTGTAAAGGTATTGTTTTTATCTATCTATATTGTTTACACCAATTACTTAAGGTTATAATTTTCAAATGAACAAAGACTTCTTTGTTTGGCCACCCACAATTTTCCCATCCTCCAAGAACCATTTTGCGATTATGACATCGTTATTCTTCTACTCCGCCAAAGCTGTCCAAAAAACAAAAAAAACGTTTTTATTTTTTTAATAGTTGCACTGTTTTCCTTCTTTAAATGAGTTTGAAAAACCTGCAGGTTGCGAGAGTCATAATTGCACTTGGCGCAAGTACTGTGGCTTTTGTTTGGCTGGGAAGGCGTCCTCCGATGGGCCATTTTTTTCCCCCCGCCGTAGCTCCTTTTAAATCTGGGACCGGGGCCGTCCAGCTGAGAGAGCCTAATTCCTCACCTCCATCATTCTGAGTGGAAGGACCAAGTCCTCCGCCACCGTCTTTGAGAAAAGGTCCCACGGCAGGAATTGTGTGGCAGAATGTTTTTGTTTTTTGAATGCCAATGCACTGAACTCTTGTTCCTCACAGAGGGGGCATTCCAGGCGCATCTACGATAGATGAAACTCTCCCATCCAGAGAGAACCCCCCCCCCCCCAATCAATCTATTTTCTTAGCCGCTTATCCTCGCAAGGGTCGTGGCAGTGCTGAAGTCTATCTCAGCTGTCATCGGGCAGGAGGCAGTGTACACCCTGAGCCGGTTGCCAACCAATCACAGACAGACAAACAAACAATAAAAACAAACAAATAAATGCATCCATCCATACATTTTCTTTGCCGCTTATCCTCACGAGGGTTGTGGCGAGTGCTGGAGCCTCTTCCAGCTGTCAACGGGCAGGGGGCGGGGTTCACCCCGAACTGGTTGCCTGCCAATCGCAGGGCACATCAAGACAAACAGTCGCACTCGCTATCGCACCTACGGGCAACTTAGAGTGTCCACTTAATGTTGAATGTTTTTGGGATTTGGGAGGAAACCGGAATGCCCGGAGAAAACCCACGCAGGCACGGGAAGGACATGCAAACCCTTCACAGCCGGGGCCCAGATCGAACCCGGGTCCACGCAACTGTGAGGCCAACGCTTTCCAGCTGACCTAACGTGCCACCAAAACAAGACATTTTGTGTTTAATTTGATGAACATTATATATTTATTTGTGAACATTTACTAACTTATCTTTCTAGTGTATTCAATTGAATACAGGAAAGACATGAATAACTTGAGTTTAAACCTTAACTATTCTAGCAACTATGATATCATCCATCACGGGAGAGCCGGAGCCTAACCCAGCTAGCTTCGGGCGAAAGGCAGACTACACCCTGAACTGGTTGCCAGTCAGTCGCAGGGCAGCTATTGACACCATCAGTGAGCTGCCCGCACTGAATTCCGGCGTGCGTACCACTACTCCATCAGTGACCAATCCGTTTATATTATTTCTCATCCTTAACATTGAAATGGTTTACAGATTACAGTGATGCCTCGGTTCTCGACCACAATCCGTTCCAGAAAAAAGTTCGAGAAGTTATTTGTTTGAAAACCGAATCGATGTTTCCCATTACAATGAATGGAAAAAGAAATAATGCGTTCCAAGCCTAAAAATAAAAAAAAAAATAATGGTCTTTTTTTAAAGCATTTTTTTAGCTTTTCCTGATAATAAAACTGCATACTATAAATACATGTAAAGTTTAAATACCTTATATAATAAAATAATTTAAGAAATATATATATATTTTCTGAAAATGTATGGTTTAGTATTAGACTACGCTAGGCTCGAAGTGCATTGCCGTATCTGTAGCGACTCGGCCCCCGGCCTTGTAAACTTTTTTTATTGATAAAAGTACAGAATAACTTTAAACAAGCAACTTGCCTTCTTTGGAGCCATGATTGGGGGTAAATACGGGAGTCCTCGATAAGAAGAAAAACTACCACTCACTACCGGTACACGTCTGCGTACAGAGGCTGGGTTATACAGAATAACAAAAATGCGCTGGTTGCGCCGCACGCGTTTGTTATGTCCGGGTTTTTAATCGGGGGGCGTTCGATTGACAATAACAAAACGCGTCGTGGGTGGATCAGCTGCTTGCGCCGCACGCATTACGTTATTACCGGTTTTTTTCGGCGGCGTGGGAATTCACAGGAAAGCCCGTCGTGGGTCAGTTGGTATGGCCGCGCAGTATGTTATTTCCGGGTTTTGTCGGGGGGGTTTGAGTACCCATTTTTGTTCGAAAACAGAAGCAAAAAAATCTCGAAATTTTCCTTCGAAAACCGATTTTTCCGAAAACGGGGACTTTTGAGAGCTGAGGCTTTACTGTATTTGATTTCGGACAAATGCCCCTATGTGTGTATGTGTGTCTGTTCGAAACAGAAGCAATGGAAATGTAATTATTCTATTCCAATCGAAGTTATGTTTATCCAATTTTTGTGTTTTGTGTTTAGAAATATCTGTTTTTTAGAAAGATATTTTCAAAGTCTAACAGAAATTTGAAATGAAACTCCTTCCGCTAGCGTCATTTTTGTTCTTTTTGAATTTTTACACCGCAAAATTGGGTTTGTTTAGCACCCGTCGGCTGGGAAAGCGTCCTCGGATGGGCTGTTTTACCTTTTCGTCTTTAATCCGTGATTGCGGCGCTCCAACTGAGAGAGCCTAATTCCTCACCTCCATCATCGCTGGCAGAAGGGCCTCGCCGAAGCCTTGGCGAGAGGGCCCGCAGCGGGCATTGTGTCCAAGCGCCGGAACAATATTTACCGCCGCCCGTCTGCAGGCTACCCGGGAAACAAAGCCGGTATTGATCCCCCCCCCCCGCCCGCCCCTCTCAAATGAACCTACACAGCAGTCTTTATTGTTAGATCTTTATCTATTAAAATCGAGGCAGGAGGAAAAGCAGCCCTTTCAGCACATTCCCTGGCATCTGTGGGGTGATTGATTGTTTTACCAGGGCTCTGTGAGCATCTTCTGGAATGCCACGGATTGGAAAATATTAGGACGTGATGTCAGTTTAATAGGCAGAGGACAAAAAAAAGTGTGAGAACACGGACTAGGTCTAATTTACTCAACGCTTTATCGGAATGTGTTTCAAAAGTACTTATCTGGTTTTGGGAACGGTGTTTCTTTTGTATTAATTTTCAACTGTAGTGATATTTGCACAGTATTTGACCGTTTAGCCACATTTGAACAAGGACCCAAAGGTTATCCCGACAAAGAGGCCAGTATTTTACCAACAGCAGATTCTCACGAATACTCTTCGTCCTGCCAAAGAATCCAAAATTGTGCAGTCTCATTGTCATATAGTGCAATCCAAAAACTAGGAAATAGATGAAAATTTAATTGTAAAATTTTACTGCTTGAATCACAATAGAGGGCGCCACGTGGATCAGCTGGAAGGTACTGGCCTCACAGTTCTGAGGTCCTGGGTTCAATCCCGGACCTGCCTGGGTGGAGTTTGCATGTTCTCCCCGTGCCTGCGTGGGTTTCCTCTGGGCACTCCAGTTTCCTCCCACATCCCAAAAACAACAACAACATTAATTGGACACTCTAAATTGCCACTAGGTGTGATTGCAACTACTTGTCTGTCTCTATGTGCCCTGCGATTGGCTGGCAACCTGTTCATGTTGTTCCGCACCTCCTGCCCTTTGACAGCTGGGATAGGCTGCAGCACTCCCGCGACTCTTGTGAGGATAAGCGGCACAATAGAAACCTTCCCCTTATTCCAGAATCCAAATTGGTAGAGTCCTATGTCATCCTCCAAGAAATAGGAAGTAGCCTGCTGACATACAAAATCGTAGCGCTCCCAACAACGTCCACTTCTTTAGCCTTTTGAGTCGCAAGTGAAGCATTTGTTTAATTTAAAAAAAAAAATGCTACGCTTCCGTCGTCCCTCGTCATCCTCCAAGAATCAGGTAGTACCTGAACTAAGAGGTAGACTGAATAGCATGAATGTATTAACAAAATAGTGGCGCTCTCCACAACTCACTCCAGTTACATCATCTTCCTAAACTCTCAAAGATCTTATGTCCATGAGAAATCGCTAAAACGATGATCTGACTGAGCGGTTTAATAGCTGGAAATTAACCAGCACACGCCTCTCTTCTTGGGTGACCACTGTACTTCTGTAGGATAGGCTGACTATTTATTTTCTATTTAGACTACTTTCAGTTTTGAGGCGACATTCTGCCCCACGGCTCCCACAGAGTGAGGATGAGGCGGAGTTTTAGAGCACCTCACTGACAGTCAAGAGTTCAAGAGTTAATAGTTGTCCTCGAGCTATTTTCAACACGTTGTATTGGTTATTATTGCGTGTAAATAATGGTAAATAACAATTTGGGGAAAGACCACTAATCCCATAATAATTCACCCCAACAGCAAGAATATGTATCTCTCAAAATATACGGTATAGGAATCAATTAATGAGCCAGCTGACGAATGACACCAGAATATTGGCAAAAGTATCTGAAAACATCATACAGTATCTCCAATTTTCACATCCTGTTGGTCTTCCAAAACCTTTGTTGTCACACACGCAGACTGCTATTCCTCTATTTTACACTGACAAAAAAAGCATTAAAAACCACTAATATCAAGTCAAGGAAAATTCCGGTTGTTTGGAGTAACAATATATCCAATAGGTCATGTAACGATAATGTGATGTTAAATCCTCTCTCATTTAATAAGTGTTTTGAGAAGATTTTTATTGACCGCGAGTCACATGACCTACATAGCAGTATCGGTTGATCGGGAAGACGGAGGAATACTTCCATACAGATTTGAACCTGTGGCTGTAAATAATGTTGAATGTTCGGATGGTTCGTCGGGCGGAATGACGCCGAGTCTGACGAGCTCGTTCCGGGGCTCGGTGGGGAGCAAGCTCACTCCCCGCCGAGCTCGCGGAGCACCTGAAAGTTTTTAATTGTCGATAAAAATCTACTCAAAACCCTATCAAATGAGAAAAGATTTGACATGACATTATCAAGATAGAGTACATTTTACATGACCTATTGGATACATTGTTACTCCAAACCACCGGAATTTTCCTTTAAATGAGCTTCAGTATGTGTTACTTTGCACTTGGTTCTCTGCCAAAGTGTGTTTGATTCCTCGCTTTGCCAGCGAGACAAATAGTCGTCGGGTCAAGGTAAAAATTGTCCCATAAAAGAAAATAAATTCTTTTTTTTATGATCTTGATCCGGCAATCGGTCATTGAAGGTTTGCCGTGTGTGTGTGTGGTGTGGACGGCAGGCAACATGCTGCCCGTCTTCTGCGTGGTGGAGCACTACGAGAATCCCATGGATTTCGACAGCAAGGAGGAGCATGCTGAGTTCGTGCTGGTGCGCAAGGACATGCTCTTCAATCAGCTCATCGAGATGGCGCTCCTCTCGCTAGGCTATTCGCACAGCTCGGCCGCCCAGGCCAAAGGTAAGCGCCGTCGTCGTCTCTTCATTGTCTCGCTTTTGTTGCACCGCGTTATCTCAGATGAAACGCTCATATTTGTTTGGCACAGTTTTTACGTCGGATGCCCTTCCTGACGCAACCCCTCTTGGGGAGTATTAAATCCTATATGTAATAAATTTTAAAAATTGGATAGGCGTAGACTTGGATATTTTGTCATTAAAAACAAAATCCCTTTCAGTTTTTCAGTTTTCGGGCTGTAGGTGAACAAACTGCACAAATATTTACGGTAAAATTTCCTCATCTACTCCCATTTTTTACATTTGCTTAGTTTAACCAATTATGTATATGTATGTGTGAGGCGGAAAGGTGGTGCAGTTGTAGAGCGTTGGTCTCACATTTCTCAGGACCGGGGTTCGAATCCTGCCCTCACCTGTATTCCCTGTGCATGCGTGGGTTTTCTCCAGGCTCTCCGGTTTCCTCCCACATCCCAAAAACTTGTTAATTGGAGGCTCTAAATTGCCCCTCGGAAAGATTATGAATGCGAGGCTTGTGTGTCTCCATGTGCCCTGCGATTGGCTGGCAACCAGCCAATCCCGGACCTGCCTGTGTCGAGTTTGCATGTTCTACTCGTGCCTGAGTGGGTTTTCTCGGGGCACTCCGGTTCCCTCCCACTTCCCAAAAACATGCAACATTAATTGGACACTCTAAATTGCCCCTAGGTGTGAATGTGAGTGCGGCTGTTTGTCTCGTTGTGCCCTGCGATTGGCCGGCAACCAGTTCAGGGTGTACCTTTTCATTTTCAAACAAACAATGTTGCCTTTAACTGTACGTTATGTTTTAAGTCACAGTTGACTAGTGTTAACTGGTATACAAGTCAAAATCAACCACTGGTGAAAAAACAAGTCGAGTTTAAATTTGATATTCCAATATAGCTGGTCCTAACTGTGCCCTGATCTTCCACCAGGTATGATTCAGGTGGGAAAGTGGAACCCCATCCCTCTGTCATACGTGACAGATGCGCCCGACGCCACAGTGGCTGACATGCTGCAGGATGTCTACCACGTGGTCACGCTCAAGATCCAGCTGCACAGGTTAGCACATGCACAGTCACATCCGCGCACAAACACAAACACACACACACACACACACACACACACTTGACCTTTCACAACACTTTCACTACAGGAGATATATAAAGTGAAGACACCCCTGTCAATCCTCCTCTCATGGTGTGGGTCATGATTTGAAGTTAGAAAAGTTAGAAAAATAAATAAATAGAGGAACAAAAATGTAATTAAAGCTGAAGTAGCTTTCATTGAGTCACATTTGAATTATATATATATATATATGCTATAGTCATTATTTTGACATTTTGATTAAAAGTAGAATACCTAAAATGCAAACTGCTAGATTATTTTTCCAACCTTGTTGTTTTGTTTCTATACATTTCTTAAGAAATAAATATTTTGAAATTATAGTATAATTATAGTGTTATACACTCTTATATTTCATATGTGTCATACACACACACCCTGTATTTTGCACCAAACAATGGATTTGAATTGAAAAGGAATGCATTTGTTTGAGGTATAAAGTATTTCATTTATTTATTTATTTGTAAATGTAGACTTATTTTAAACTGTATGGATTCCTTGAATTCTTGAAGCCCTTTGCACAATAGTCATTGCATTGGACTCGTGCTCTTGTAGGCACTCTAACTGCGCTAAATGCTAGAGGACTCAAAAAAAAAAAAAAAAAAGAGTTCCATCATTGCCAGATTACAAGCAGTCTTTGTTGCGCCGTGACTGTTACCGCAATATCTGGATGTCTCAATCAACTGTCTGTCTGTTGTCGTCACTTAGGTCATACCAGAGCGGCTCCAACTGCCGTAGACAGATTCCTTCTCTGTTCTGACATACTGCGCGAATAAAGATGATTCTGATTCGAAATGTAAATATTTCTCTTTAGAGTGGTCAGAAAATAAATTTGTTTTTCATGTCAACTCAAGTCTGCTTTCCTCTAATGTAATGAAGTAAATTTAATGAATTAAAAATATAGATAAGATATTGATATTATTAAAATGTCATTTCTGAATACTAAACATTTTTGTGACATTCATTAAGAATTAATAATGTAGAAAGTATTGTTAGAATTTTTGTTTTTTAAAATTTTAAATAGGTGTGTTTCAATGGAGCGCGACTTAGGACCATCAAGTGGTGTCTTTTATGACTGTCAGTACATTCATTTAAAGACTGATTTAGCACGACAAATTGAAGCGCGTGACACACAAAAAAATACTCTGAATGAAATAACTAGTTTAAACATGTCTGTCCACTCAAAAGCTTGCTTTTATGTTGCGGGTGAAAAAAAAAAAAATCTCTCAAAACATTCGGAAATAACTTCCGTTGGCCTCATTTGTATTCTTTTCTTTTGAAACATAACAAGGTTAGGTCTGAAGTTGGAATGTGACCTTGTGCGGCTATTTCCAATCGTTTCCCTAAATCGTTTGTAACAGGCTAAAATACGGCATGTCCAGCCATGTATGCGTAATGTAGGTGTGAGACACACACACACGCACACACGTAAAATCATCCAAGTGGTACTGGTGTTGAACCAGTGCCAGCTGCATGCTTAGCCAGTGTTCCGTAGGGCTCTGGAGATCGGCTCTTCCCCTTTTTTTCCCCATCACTTGCCTCCCTCCTTTTTCTGTCTCCCACCTTCATCAACAAAGACACACACACACACACAGCGGGAACACAGAAGGTTGTGTTTATTTCCACCATGCTGGCCTTCAATGCATGACTAGCCATCCTCCTCTTCCTCACTTCCGTCTCCCCTCCAGACTTTTCTCGCCAATTTGCCGCGGAATACCCACCGCGCGTGTTGTGTGCGCGTGGAAGGTGTCGGCACTCTCTCACTCACCTTCCAGTTTTGGGAACCCATATACGAACACACTCGCATTATGTCGAGGGCCAAAATTCCCATTGATCCAATGGGTTGTTTTCACGTGACGTCACCCGTTGGGCTGCCTCGGACGGCGGCCATTTTTCATCACTGAGCTCCGTTACTCGTACATACGCGAGGTGGATGACATTATGTTTTTAACAGCATTTATTGAAGACGTGACCGACAGCACGTCAAGCCCAGACTGACTATTAGGCTACGTGGCATACACACATCATGGGACTCAGGACTGCGTCACAAAGACGCAGTATTGTGCCCTTGATCTTTTACTCTATGTGACAGAAATCACGAAGGAGGAGCAGTGGGATCGGACACTTGTCTGCTCAAGACACTTCGTAAATGGTTCGTTCAGTCTTATCAGTCTTAGTTTTTATAGTTAAGTTTTTGTAGCCAACAAAAGTGTGTTTAGAGCTTGTAACGTCCGTGCACCGTTCCCCGATGATATAAAAGCATATTCTACCGCCTTTTGTTTTCTGTGTTAGCATGCAAATAAGTGCCCATATAAAAAAATATATATATATATATATATATATATATATATATATATATGGGCACTTACCTGTATGCTAACACGGAAAACGAAAGGCGGTGGAATATTATTGTTTTAACATTGAGGCAGACTCCATTTATTCCATTTTTTTTTCAAAAAGTAAAACCTGTATATTAGCTCACCACAAGCGAAGCAAAATGTTTATTATTTGTTTAAAATTTGATGACAATGGCAGAAAGACAAAAGAATAAACAAATCCAGTATTTCACAAAATTATCAAATCTGTCAATTGATGAACAAAAAAAAAGATCTTAACTGTAATGTTGGCCTTCTGAAAAGAGTATCAATTAAGCTTGTTAGCACACATCAGCATGACGGAGGTTGAGACCGGGTTAGCGGGATAGCAGCGTCGGGCAATCGTCCACAAATCCAAGTCTCCGTGAAAAACAGACAGAGCCGCGGAACGTCCAAAGTCTTTTGTCGGCAGCGTTAGACGACGCCCCCGTTCCCGCACCAGAACTTGTGTACGAGGCTTTGAATAGCACGCCGGCTAGCAACTCTGGAAAAAGCTTCAGCGAATTGGTGAGAGTTGTCAAAACAAAGTCATAAGAAGACTATCTGATGGTTAGCAAGTCCTCTCTTGTGTACTTGGGTCCCGAGACGCCCGTGAAACACAAAAACACAAACAGGAACGGAGAGCAGTCCGGAGGCGACCACACTGGTAGGCATTAGGTAGGGAGATTAAATGGTGGCGCGCAGTGGTGTATGGGTAATTCAGCAAAAAATGTGACGTCAGTGAAAACAACCCATATCAAAAGAAGCTTTGGAAGCTGTTGCTTGGTTGGTAGAGTGTGTTGTCTAGTGCCCGTTGTCAGACTGTCCTTGGACAAGATACTGAAGCCTAAATAGTTCCTAGTGGGCTCTGCAGCGCCTCGCATGGCAGCAGTCGCCTGTCGTCTATGAATGGGTGAATGTGAGCCTCTGTAAAGCGCCGTGATAGCATAGAATATTTTAATAGAATAATAATTCACTTTATTTACCTTTTATTCTTTAAAATTCTTTTTAAAGTCATTGCCAATATATTTAAACACAAATAAATGTGTTTGAACTATGTATAGTAGCGTCTGGGTGTATGCATGACCTTTAAGAGGTGGGGCCTAGTGGGGTGCCGTGTGATGTCGGTGAGTGTGCATGTGAGTTTCTGGGTGTGAGTTTTGCCTGACAGCAACGCTTGTGTGAGTGTGCTCATCGTGATTGTGTTTTACTGCTCCCCCGGTGTTCAAAAAATAGCTGAAAAGTGTATTGGCAACAGTGGCTCAACTTTTCTACATGCGAGGCCATTACAATTAAAGAGTATGCTTTGAAAATCCATGAAAAAAAATTCCTTTATAAACAAAAATTAACTCAACTCAGGGGTTGGGTTGGATGGTTTATAATTTTAGATCAAAATTGTGATTTCAGATTTGTGAATTATGTGATCACCAAATCCTTTTTTTTTGTAGCGATCCCAATTGACCTATAGAGCTCGTGCACCTCCGTCGTAAAATCACGTGACTTTTGTTTACCTCGCCATATTGCCGGTCAAGCTAAGCATTGCTCAGTGCTAAGTCGGTTGAAGATGACGCAAAAATACGTTTTATAGAACGACGCCCAGTCTTGTCCGATACCGTCAGACATTTAGAAGGTGAAAATAAATGACGGTACGTGGAAAAATTAGATAAAGTCGGTATAGAGGACCGGTATTTAATGCCGAAGTAAATTTTTTCGCCGATAAGAAATTGGACTGTTAACCCACTTCTGTTTGTCTTGGACAACTCGATCTATACATGGATCTGGTGAATAAGTCGTCAAGATTTACACGGAAGAGTTTGAAAGCATTTAAATCTCTGGATGCATACAAACAATTGCTGGATCTGTTCTCATCAGGAATAAATCCCACATAGTGACGGTTTTGACTGCTCGTGAACGCGGAAGCGTGTTCGGCCACACGTTAACCTTTGCCGGAATCCATCGATCTTTTCTGCTAGTAGTCAATATAAATACCAATATTTAAATAAATGACCCCCAATTTTACACAAACTCTCATTCATTAACTATGATTGAAAAAAAAAAAGGAGATGGACGGAGTTAGGGTCTCCCTGGAACGTACACGGAACCGATTGCAGCCACACTTAACTTACGTAAACCTCTGCGGAACACTTTTTTTTTTTTTAATACGCATTGTTCTCAAATGAGCCACTTTTGGATTATAAATACTTTTTGGTCATTTGAGATTGAGAAGAATAATACTTACCTGAAATGAAGCGATCGCCACACAGGCGTGTGTGCATTTTGGTTGGGCCCCATCCGTCACGTTTAATTGCCGAAATCCATCGATATTTTGTGGTCTTTTCAGCTGAAATGTTATAGAATGATCTGTTTGAATATCTGTCACGCCTGTTGTGACAACCAACAGCACAACAGGTCTCGGGTATTGTAAATATTCTCCTCCGGTTCAATGTCTCAAACAATGTCGAGCAGCTCTGTTTGACCGGCAATATGGCGCCGTGAAAATGATGACGTCACATGCACGAGCTCTATAATCTGTGTCCCACCAAGATCACCAATCAGAAACGGCATGCGACCTGTGGAGAAGTCCTGTAAACTGAAGAGTTCCTAACAGTTTCCTAACAGAATCCGCAACGGCTACGAGCAGCACTTATTGGCATGGATAAACATTATCGATCCCGGGCGCCTTTGTGGTGGCGAATATGTTACACTACATCCCAGATAAGTGAACCGTGATATTGTGGGGGATTAGTATATATATCAAAACAAAATTTCTTTCCATGTAGTCCCATTTAAGAAAGTAAAGGTCTTAAATTTGACTCCCTTAATCCCGCAGCTACCCCAGTAGGAGGAAAACCGACACCAGTTTAGCATGAGCCAACATGCTAATCGACTTTGTGTTTACATTCCCTGCACCTTGTTGTTCTTTTTCCCATTATCTCAACCATCCTCGTCCCCCACCTGAATGTTGAAGACATGTGGCCAATATTTTGGCAGCGCACTGTGAGAAGGTAAAAGTAAGACAAAATAATAGCGGCGGTGGCCACATGCAGCTGATGTATAATTCATGCATCAATCCAGCAGATGTGTTGTATAAAGTAATTAACTAATCAGAACAATCAGGAGAGGGAGAGGGAGAATATGAAAGCCAGTGAGCAAGAGGGAAAGAGGGAGTGTGAGAGAGAGAGAGAGAGAGAGAGAGGAGAGAGAGAGAGAGAGAGAGAGAAAGAGAGAGAGAGAGTAATCTCCAGATGCATCTGCTTGATGCGCCAAATGAAATCTGTCTGTCTTGGAGGGGCGCTTGCAGCAGGAAAAATGAGAGGAGGGATGGAAGGAAGGAGGAGGGGAAGAGAAGGAGGGGTGGATGGTAGTGGTGGTGCTTCTCTTTCTTTACTGCTCAATCTGCCACTTCATACCCACTCATGCTGCACACGCACTCTTGAAAGTACAGTGGTACGTTGGATTCAATACCCCAATTTATGATATATTCGAGTTCTGATAAAAAAAAAAAAAAGGCTTTCTGTTTCGAGTTGCAGGTTAGATTTTTGGTTATTGCCAAGCTTTTCATGTAACGCCGCTGGAGAGAAGTGGTGACAAATAAATAAATCAAACTCACAAACACTAAATAAGGACTGGACATGAGAGACTTTTTCCTTTAGTAACAATACGTAATAAAAGCATGTCAAGTGTTCACTGCCATTTCCATTTGAAGTTCAAACACAAAACAAAAGGAAAAATCCATCCATCCATCCATTTTCTGAGCTGCTTATCCTGACAAGGGTCGTTGGAGAACTAGAGCCTAACCTAGCTATCATCGGGCAGGAAGTGGGACACACCCTCAACTGGTTGCCAGCCAATCGCAGGGCACATAGAGACAAACAACTAGTCGCACTCACAATCCCACCTAGGGGCAATTTAGAGTGTCCAATTAATGTTGCATGTTTTTGGGACGGGAGAGGAGACCAAAGTGCCTGGAGAAAACCCACGCAGGCATAGGGAGAACATGCAAATGCCGCACAGGCGGGGCAGGGATTTGAGCCGCGGTCCTCAGAACTCTGAGGCGAACACTCTCAAAGTTCTCTTCGTGCCTGCGTGGGTTTTTCCGGGTGCTCCAGTTTCCTCCCCCACCTCAAAAACCCGTGTTAATTGGAAACTCCAAATTGCAAATTGCTTAGGTGTGACTGTTAGTGTGAATGCTTGTTTGTCTCCATTGGCCGTGCGATTGCGTGGCAAACAATTCAGGGTGGAACCTGCCTCCTGCGCAAAGATAGCTGGGATAGGCTCTAGCTAACCTTGTGAGGATAAGCGGCTCGGAAAATGGATGAATGGATATGATATTGCTGTATTTTTAAAATCAAGTACAATACTATTAAGTGCAATTTTGCCTTTATTAAAAAATATAAATAAGTAAATGTGTTCAGAATTTGTTGGGATTTTATTGGTGTCTGGAACGAATTGATGCTCTTGTGATTCATATACATAGGGGAAGGTGATTTGAGATACAAGCATATGCAAGCAATTCAACTTTTAAGTCAAGGCACAACTTGATATTATTAGTAACAAGGTTGACCCGACACTTATTTTCGGCAAACTACAGTCTCCTTCATCATAGGGTGACACGACGTGACCGTGTCGTGTCTTTGGTCAGTGTTATTCCGCAGATTTCAAAAGATTGCTGTTATTATCCCACATATCAGGGAATTGTCCCAACGCTTAAATGAAGATTAAATCATGTCGGACATTCAATTGCGCCTCATGTAATTTAATTCAAGATAGAATCAGTGCTATCCGTGCTATCTGCCTGCTCTCCATCTGAATTGTTTCTCATTATTCCTATCTTCTCAAATGCCCCCCCTCCCCTCCCCGCCCCAACTCCCCCGTCCCCCTACCCCACTTTTCTCTTTATTTTTCCCCTCCACAGTTGTCCTAAGCTGGAGGACCTGCCACCTGAGCAATGGAGCCACTCTACAGTAAGAAACGCCCTCAAGGAGTTACTCAAAGACATGAATCAGAGCTCTCTGGCTAAAGAATGCCCCTTATCACAGGTGCTGAAGCCCGGTCTGCTTATTACCCCCCCCTTTCCAAAAAATAATATTAGCTCAATATCCTGGCTTTGCTGCACAAAAGCACACACACCTGCACCACTGTCTCGATTTTATCCTTGATTTATTATTACAGTATTATCAAATGCCCCGAGTTTGATCTATTGCAATAGCGCCGAACGGCCGATGAAGCGTATTTTGAACATTTTTGTTTTTTCCAGAAACACTGAAAACCTAACTCATTGCAGTTACGTCAATAAACAGCTTCATTTTTTGTTTTGTTAATTTTTTGTTAAGAAAGGTACATTTGATAGACAGAAATAAGCGAATTTCTCATTATTATTATCCGTCCATCCATTTTTTTTTCACATTTCTCAATTGATTCGTGCTTGTATGCTGTAAAAACCAATGAAAAAAAGAACATCCATCCATTTTGTGAGCCGCTTATCCTCATAAGGGTCGCGGGGAGTGCTGGAGCCTATCCCAGCTTTCAACGGGCAAGAGGCAGGGTACATCTTCAACTGGTCGCCAGCCGATCTCAGGGCACGTGGAGACAAACAGCCGCACTCACAATCACACCTAGGGGCAATTTAGTGTCCGCGACGCTTGTGAGGATAAGCGGCAAAGGAAATGGATGGATGGATGGATTATTATGCACAGTTAAACCAGAAGTGAAGCTCCCGGGTAGAAGTTCGAATCTTTTTTGGGTGAGTCCTACATAGACAGACACTTGTTTTGTTGCGATGAAAAGTCGTAGTATTAACAAAAAGCCGTATACTTCTAATAAGGTCATAACATTATGACAAAGTCTAAATTTAATGATTAAAGAGTATCATTTAAACTAGTGAATTTCAAAAATACAACTTTATTAGCCTATTAAGCCTCTTATTATGAAAATAACCCTTTACTGTCTAAAAAAGAACAAATACATCGCTAGTTCTTGGCCCAAAACCGCCGTAGGAGGAGTCATTGGTTTATTTTGTTTATTTTATTTTGCCCACTGTTCCCCAAATCTATGTATGCACTTAAAATTATACAACAAGATAATTGAATGTGAATAATTTCGGACCCGCAAATAAAAATGATGGCTCACGGACTCCAGCTTCAGAAGAATTGATTTATTAGAATCTTAATCGAACATTCTTGACATTAGATGTTTTTCTTCCATTTGATCCCATTATCTCGCAAACGTGTTATTATAGTTGGCAAAATATCGCAACTTACTCTGCAATGGCTGCCCGTACATACACACTCGGTATGTGTGTTGAGTATGCATAATTCGTGTTCAACAGGCCCTCCAGTCGCGATAACACGGCGGCAGATCTGGACTTCCTTGCAATGAAATGGCCGTATATCTCTCTGTCTGCATTTCTGTCTGTCTGTCTGTCCGTCTGTGTGCGTGTCAATGCAAAGTTAGTTCAATGCACGTACACAAAATGTGAGTCCAAACTGTGTTTCGTTCTGTTGCATATTGTCAGTGTATGCGGAACCAGATCTCCTCTCAAGCTAGTGCAGATATATGCTCACCTGGAGACTCTCTTGTGCACTGTGTCTGCGTGTGTGTGTGTGTGCGCAACGCGTGCATGATTGTAGTTTATGTATGCCTTTGGTTGTGTGTGTGTGTGTGGTGTGTGTGTGTGTGTGTGTGTGCGCCTTAGCATTGCGGCAGCGCATTTGTGTGTTTAGCTGGGCAGGAGCAGTGTGCTGATGATGTAAAGAGTCCCCGGGTGGCGTTCAGGCGGAGCCCAGCCCAGTCTGGTAATCACCCTGTTTACTGTCCATATGTGAAGAAGGCTCAGAAGAGAGTGCGCACGTGTGTGCACGTACACACACACACACGCGCTTGTAAACACACATATGCATGCTCACACAGACACACACACTTTATCATCACATACACACTAATTTCAAATTAAATTGAAGAATGCTTCAGTTTTCCAGTCGCTTCAACTTATCTCTTTATGACTTTAACAACATTTCTATTCTTATGCTTGTTTGTGTGGTTGGAGAGCAGTGTCTATATTTTTGGGTTTGTTCAATTATTTTAGTGGTTTTTTTTTTTGTTTTTTGTGACGTCTGGTTAATGTGACCTTCTGTAGCTGACTTATTTGAGTTCTATGATAATTCGTCAAGCTTTGAAAACCACAAATGATGCGGCCATTGTTAGCCTCACCCATCTATCTAGTGTATGTGCTTCAAATTTGGGAGCAATCAGACAAATTTCACGTCATTAAGTGAAAATGACTTCAGGGGCAAACACTGAAGCATCCCTGGTAAAGGCCAAATTGACCACAAAATATCTAATATTATAATAATAATAATACTATATTGAAAATGTGTCTACTCATAATAAACAGCATCTTCCAAATTTCAAACTACTACTGTAATTTCCGGTTTACAGAGTACACCTGGTTTTAAGCCTCACCCAGTACATTTGTAAAGGAAATACCATTTGGTACATACATAAGCCGAACCTATGTATAACCCACAAGTACCCACATTGGAACGTGAGATACTTATAAAGAAAGACAGTATACAGAAAGAGTTTCAAAGTTTTAATACCTTGGCTTGTGTTAACATAGCAACAACACAGTTGCACGAACAGGGATGGTTAAAAAAAAACATACTGGTAAAAAAATAAACTGCTGCAACAGCAGAAACACACTCATGCGGCGCCAACAAGGCTGGTTAAAAAAAACAAAAAAACATACTAGTTAAAATCACTGAAACGCTGCAGTAACACAGCGGCAACACACGAGCACAGTGCTAACAGGGCCGGTTAAAGAAAAACATACCGGTAAAAATCAGAGACGCGGCTGTAACACAGTGGCAACATGCCAGCACAGCGCTAACCCTAGCACAGTGCTAACAGAACCAGTTAAAAAAAAAAAACGGTAAAAGTCACTTCCTCTACACATATATTCCACTGGTCTGTCTCACCTTTTCCGCTTGAGTGCCCCCTTACGGCCGATATAAAAAATGCACAAAAAAACCGCAGGGTTGAAAGCGTATGAAAAAAGTTGCGGTTTATAGGCTGGAAATTACTGTAAGTGAAACTGTATGATTCCCCCCCCCCCCCTTTGGAGGAGGCGGGGGGGAGTATATGAAAGTCCTCAAAATGGTATAAAGTGTTGTTTATCTATCTAATATACCGTATGTGCTTCAAATTTGGTAGCAACATACAAAATCTCCCCAAAATTTGTCATTAAAGACCACTGGAAATGACCCCAAAATGGCGATTTCAAACCACATGACATAGCTAACTTGGCATGTCTATTCAGACGTGGTTTTCTTCTAAATATTTTTGTTGGTCTCCTTATGATGAAAAAACATACAGTACATTCCATGTTTCATGACTTTTCTTTGAATTCCAAAGGGTGCAACCTCCCAGACAAGTTCACTTTTGAAGGATTGCCACTAAAATTGCAGTTTCCTGTGTGTTTTGAGGTTTTGCTTCTTAAGACTTTTTTTTTTGTGGGTTAACTCGTGACGGGCATTCCTAGAAAAATTAATGTTGCTAAGCGAAACTGACTTTGGAGGGCTGATTTTTTTCAAATCTGGGATGCACTCGGCTACTAGTTATAGAGCAACAGAGAGAGTTTGTCCCATCTCATATCAGTCATGTTCAGCGTGCTATTCAGGTATCATTAGTTTTAATAAACCAATTGCATAGAGGCAGAGAGGTTGATGATTCACATCATATGAAGTTCATTTTTTTTTTTTCTATTATTCAGAGGGAACAGCTTGTGTGTAGCTTGACATCGACGCAACCCAGGGTCACGAAGGAGAACGCGCTCTCTTCTGACTTTGCACCTTCGTCACAATCTACGCAGCGTACATCTACAGTACACGCTTTTTGCCATCTGTCATCTCGGCAGGGTTCCTTGCGACCCAACACATTTTTGGCTTGTCTTCTGTGTAACCGCGGCCCGCGGTGTGAGTTAGGGAGTGAGACACACGTGTTCGACATTGATTTTTTTTCATTTTATTTTATCTGTGCTTCTTTGATGGAAGCATAGTTCTAGCGGTTAGCATGCTTGCCTAAAAGTTCTGCGATCTGGGTGTTCGCATTTATGCTCTCCCCGAGCTTGCGTAGGTTTTCACATCTCCGAATAATGCACGTTAGCTTAGTTTGAAAATGCTAAATTGTCCATAGTTGTGAATGTGACTGTTTTTTTGGGGTTTTTTTTGCGTTTATTTGACCTGCAATTGGCTCGTGGTGAGTCCAGGATGTTTCCCACCTGGGGTTGCAAAAGGGTGGAAGGATATCTTCCCAAAACACTGCTGCCCTGGGAAAAAAATGGTCAGAATCACACGAGATTTAAAAAAACAAATGAAAAAAAACTACTACAGGGGAGCTACAATATCTTTTTAGTTCTACTCAGCACTCAGGATTTGCGTATGAAGAGAAAGCCTTGTAGACAGTTTTGTAGAATAGATCTATAAGTTCTTTCTAATATTTCTCAGGTGGTGCCTGTAGCTTTCTATATGTATGCTAGAATGGAGAACTATGATCTATTTTTCCAGTTCTATTCGGCACTCAATTACCAGGCTTTGCAGGGAAAGCATTCTCGATTGTTTTACTGATGAAACGTTTTGCTTTCTTATTTATACCAGTTTGTATGTGTTTACTGTAGCTTTCTGTAATGGACTGAGGACTGGTTATGCCGGAATGGGAGAGGTTTGATCGCTACTTCTGGTTAAGTTGAGAATTTGAGCTTACAAGCTCACAAATACCCCCTCGTAGATCATGAAAATGTTGTCCATGGGCAGTATGATAATGCTCTTTTTCCCTCCAAAAAAGATGTTTTTAAGTTATATTTTTTAAGCTTAAAACAATGGTTTAAAAAAATGGACCAAGAAACAGTTTTCATACATTTGCTGCCCTTAGGTATAGATGATATTGTGATCTGCAGTGAAAGCAGGGAGCAGGCGGAGGAACAATTAGAAAGATGGAGGGTACGCACTGGACAGGAGAGGAATGAAGATTAGCCGAAGTAAAATAGTAATAGATGTGCGTGAATGAGAGGGCCGGAGGAGGAAGAGTGAAGCTCCAGGGAGAAGAGATGGCGAAGGTGGACGACTTCAAATACTTGGGGTCAACAATACAGAGCAATGAAGAGTGCGGTAAGGAAGTGAGGAAACGGGTCCAAGCGGGGTGGAACAGCTTGCGGAAGGTGTCTGGTGTTCTATGTGACGGAAGAGTCTCCGCTAAGAGGAAGGGCATGATGAACGGATTAGAGATGGTGGCACGGGAGAAACGACAGGAAGCAGAACTGGAGGTGGCAGAAATTAAAAAGAAGGGTGCTGAGGACGGAGCTGCCAGGCACAAGAGCGAGAGGAAGACCAAAGAAAATATTGATCGATGTTGTGAGGGAGGACGTGTTAGAGAGGAAGCTGCACGAGATTGGCTTAGATGGAAAAAGATGACACGCTGTGGCGACCCCTAACCGGACAAGCCGAAAGGAAAAGGTATAGCTGTTTACACGCTGGAGAGCAATGTCGAAGGTGTAACATCCACAAATGGGATGTACAGTTCGTCCCGACCGCTACATCAGAGGCTTAAAGCGTGCTAATCCCGCTTGCTTCATCCAGCCAATCAGAGCTTAGTGTTGTGGTTGGTTGGTACCGAGCTTGGTAGCCCCCCCCCCCCCCCCCCTTTGCCCACTTTGATAGAAACTATGGCAACAAACGAGCTCGGAACCCCTCACCCCACCCCCTCAATCGAGTCGCACACTTATGTACCAGCTGCAGACAGTCATCAAAATGCCATTTTAGTGTGTGTCAATGTGTGTGTATATATTTGCGTATATGTACGTGTGGGTCGCTCGAGCTGAGGTGGTTGTGGTGTAATTGATCTGTTATATCGGCGAGAGTCACGAATGCCTTCCTGCCTGATTTGGAATGCGTGTCCGTTTTGTGAAAGTGTGTGAATCCGTTTGTCATTTTTATGCGTGTGCGTATGTGAGACGCTGTACCTCGCACACTTCCTGTTTCCCTTGATGGGAGCGGAGTAGATGTTGGGGGCCGATAGTCGCCCAGTGCCACTTCCTGGTCCCGCTGATAAGCGCAGTGAGCTCCAGATCGCTATCACGCACACACACAGACACACAAACACTCACACATTGCACTACACTACGCTACACAATGCACTACACACTCAAACGCACACGTGTGGGTCCAGAACCATGTTACCTGTTGACATGATGTAGCAGAGCCCTCTCAATGGCACCAAGGTGCCATCGCTGCATCCTATGTGTGTGTGTGTGTGTGTGTTTGTGCACGTTGTTGTCATGTCGCACACACACACAAACACAAGGCCGGGCCCCCCGTGAGAGACCCGTGATGTATTGAGGGAGAGGGCTGATTAATGAGCAGCGCTTATTCGAACATCTGTGTCAAAGATGGCGGCGAGGACGAGCCAGCCTTGGAAAAGCATGGGGGGGGGGGGGGAGTGAGAGAGAGCGAATATGAGAGAGCGAGGGAGCCCCTAGCCCAGATACACTGTAAATAAAACATGGACAGGTGGCTGGAGGAGAATTCGGGGGAGGCTAAGCGAGGAGATAGCGCAGGTAGCGGCGGGCTCGGTACGATTCACTCCATTAAAAGCTCGAGATAAAAAGGGCCAAAATCCAATAGGACAAAATAAAGAAGGCCGCCATGCATAAATGGATGAGGCATTAAAAGGAATATTTTGCCTCGCTAACCCTCCACTCAACTCAACTCAAATTGAATGAAGACTTTTTTTTGTTTTTTTTCAACGGAGCCACAAAAGACGGCTTTGTAATCCGCCGCATGTCCGAATGGGCCTCTTCCTGCTCGCCTCCAGTTTTGAGCACCAAATGTCCTTCGGAACCCCCCCGAACGCTTAAATGCTAATAATTGGCAACCAGCCCTACCCAGGCGTCGCTCCATATACGTTGATTGAACATTATGTTAAACTTATGCCCAGACCCATTGTGTGTACAGTAGAAGTGCACATGGTCATTATAAAATGAAATTCATAGAACAAATACTCAATTGTAGAAGCAGCGTTTCTGACAAATGCTTCACATCAGTGTTGCATGGAGTCCGCAACCGTCTGGGACCTATCAGTTGCTATTACGGCCCTCGACCAATCGACAGAATATTGTCATTATAGCATTAAAATAAAGAACAAATCCATCCATCCATCCATTTGCTGAGCCACTTATCCTCACAAGGGTCGCGGGAGAGCTGGTTCTCATCCCAGCTATCTTCGGGTAAAAACCGAGGTAGATCCTGAACTGGTTGCCCAAAACAAACAACCATTCGCACTCACATTCATACCTACGGGCAATTTAGAGTGCTAAATTGACCTACCCTGCATGTTTTTGGGATGTCGTTAGGAAACTAGAGTGCCCGGAGAAAACCCACATTGGCACGGGGAGAATATGCAAACTCCACCAAGGCGGAGCTGGGATTTGAACCCTGACACTCAGAACTCTGAGGCAGATGCTCTAACCCAAGGGTTCCCAGACTTTTTGACCCCAAGATTTAATTTTCAAGCAGCCAGCCTCTCACGAGCTACCGACGGTGCGGGTAGCGGGGTTGGGAGATGATGATTATGCTCCCAAACCGTTTTATTGTTAGTGCTATGTTGCCTCCTATATTTAAAATACAGAATTAGCTTTTTGTGCACTGTATTGTCTGGGCTTTCATCCTGGATCATTCTGCACTTTCTACCTTAGCTTGAGAGCAGACCTTTCCCACTCGGAAAAAAGAAAATCTCGTCCATCTTAACCACTTTTTCTTCCATTATTCACATACTCTAACAGTCATTGCATCTTTAAAAAAACGGCATTTCTTTCTTTTCTTTTCTTTCTCCGTTAATATCGAAAGTAAACATAAGCAGCATGTCTAGCTCGTCTTTGCTCTACGTTTTCCAGACTGTGTTGCTAACTAAAGCAGCGGCGGCGGACGCTGTCACTATAAAACACATTGATGGGCTGCATAACCACTAATATTTGTAATTATGAGTGTACGGCTTTAAGGGCGGGGGAGGGGTGTAAGGAGAGTTGCGAGAGTTTAGAGGAACGCCGTCCCGCGATCGACCAAGACTGCCGATCGACGCATTGAGCACCTCTGCTCTAACCAGTCGCTCAACCGTTCTGCCCAAACAAACAAATCTAATCGTATATATATATATATATATATATATATATATATATATATATATATATTTTTTTTTTTTTTTTTTTCCGCAAAATTGTTTACTGAATTTGAGAAACTTGCATCAGTTAGGCCTCCAAAAGTTTCAAACTTAAACTACTTTATTGATCTCTGAAGGAAATTAGTGACTCTCGGGAACATTAACGCTAGAGACGACAAGACACTTTGTTGTCTGACGTGCGATTTTTAGTTCTCACCGAGCAGTCAGTTAGTACTAGCGGTGTACTTGAGTTTGAAATGCCACTCAAGTCGCCAAATTCTCTCTCACAATCTAGTCATCGCTCGGGTGACCTTATTCAAGACCAGCTGCTCATCTGATAGATTTGAAAATAAAACGTCTTTATTTATTAATTCCTGACAACATCAGAGACATCCATTGAAGTTGCACACCTCAGATTACATTTCCATCAGAACATTTTTAAGAACAATTTTGTGTTTTTTGCAAACTTACATCAAAAATGTCAACAAACAAAAAAATACATTGCTAACCAAACCAAGCCAACTATGAACTATAAATTTGAAATGTCGCTTCTAACTTTGTTTCATTTTTTATTTTAACCCACAATGCTATTCCCGTCTGTTTTTCTTGTTATAAAACTGAATTATTGCTTGCAGAATATCTTTCCCAATGCATGTTGAAACCTGAATGATGTTCCAAAACAGTTTTAAGGTTAATGTTATGTTGCCTCTTATATTTAAAATACAGAATTAGCTTTTTGGGCAATGTATCGTCTGCGCTTTCATCATCAATGAGGCTGTGCCAATGTGGAATTTTAAAATTATCCACCATCTCATCCTGCACTTTCTACTTTGGCTTCAGACCAGACCTTTCTCATTCAAAAAAAGAGAAAATCTCATCCAGTTTGACCACTTTTTCTTCTATTATTCACATATCCCAGTGTTTGTAATTATGAGTGTACCCCTTTAAAATGGAGGGGCCGGTGTCAGGTAAACCAGGAAGTAGAGTGTGTGGCCTGGTGTGGCCAAGCTAGTGTTTAAAAAAAAAAAAAACACGTCAGGCTGTAGTTAACTGCGCTGGATCTGTTTTCCTCTGAGTAAGAATGTGCGACAAATGCGCATTTGCGCAGTTGCGCAGCTTAGAGGGGACATTGGTTGCAGTGTAGCGTGGTTCTCGTTAGCAATCGAAAAGCAGCATTTGGGATCAGCTGCTCGGTGTATGGAAACCCCCCCCCCCCATTTTGTTTGCACTTCTTGCCCAAAGTGTGCTTTTATGTTCTCATATTTAAATCACTATTATGTGGGGTGCAATTCTAGTCGGCACTTTCGTGGCAGCATTCTGGACATGCTGCAAAGATAGATTACAATTTTTCTTCATTTTGTTTATACTTCTTGCCCAAAATGCGATTTTATGATCTCACAGTTTAATCACTGATATTAATAGCGACGGAGTGTATTTATCACCGACACTCAAGTAGCAGCATTCCGGACCAGCTGTGAGATGAATGGAGTTTTGTTTTTTTTTCCCACCCATTTTGTTTGCAATTCTTGTCCGAAGTGTGATTGTATTTTTTCATAGTTGAACTACTGTTCTTAATACCAGGGAAGTGTAGACTTTGACTTTGCACCTGGCTAGCAACATTTTGCATAAATTGCTATATGGATGGATTATTTTCCCATTTTTGTTTACTCTTCTCGTCCAAAGTGTGACTGGATGTTCTCATAGTTGAATCACTGTTATTAATAGCAGTGGAGTGTACCGCAGTTCTCCTCGTCACTCGAGTAGCACATTCTGGACCAGCTGATGGATTTTTTTTTCCGCCCCGTTTTGTTTGCATACAATCGGCACGCATTTCCACCCTTATGCGTTATAAAAAAATAACACAAACGAGGGGGTGACGGGGAGGTCAGGAGTCGAGGGATCACCTCCCGTTGTTGCCGAGGAGCATCGCCGGCTTCGCGGCGGAGCTTGCCGCTCTTGCCAACAACCTCCCCCAGCGCATACATTACAGAAAATGATAAAGAAGGCCTATACCTGTAATTTGAAAACAGATGGTCTGGCTGTTTTGAATATGTATGACGATCGAAAAGTGTTTTTTTTTTTCCGCCTCCCCCTCCCGCGCGAACCTTGATATTCACCCGGAGGCCAGCGAGGTGTTAAAACATTCATTTTAATAATGAAGAGCCACTATGGAGGAGGAGAAGCATCTCTTTGCTTATCTACGAGGAAGGCGAGGATGAGGAGGGGGGCGTTCGGTCCGATGA
The DNA here is from genome assembly GCF_019802595.1 of Syngnathoides biaculeatus. Lineage (NCBI taxonomy): Eukaryota > Metazoa > Chordata > Actinopteri > Syngnathiformes > Syngnathidae > Syngnathoides > Syngnathoides biaculeatus. The sequence goes on from NC_084644.1 coordinate 9,227,343, forward strand.
GACGGGAGCGTGCGGCCGACACGCTCGCCGCGACCCGCCGGCTCCTTTAAGTCCGACTTCCCGACAGATTGTTCAAACCGAGCCAGCTGCTGCAATTATTATTATTAAAGGACTATGTGCTGCCCTTCTGAAGGTAAAGATCTCTTTTTTCGTTTCAACAGATGCACAGCTTCCCCTCGTGATTAAAAAAACAAAAAACAAAGAAAAACTCCAGACAAACTCGGTGGCATTTGATAAAAAGGAGAACAGACAAAGGCCTTGTGTCAGTTTTACTTTGTTGCACCAGACCCAATCTGCTTGCATGCCTGATGTGTTTCACCTGCCTTTTTTTCTCGATTTCCTTGCTGTCACAGTGCAGCCGTCCTCTGTTGTACTGTCGTTGCCTTTTTGCGTGTCAAGGCTCCATCTTTGAAGGGGAAATCCAGTGGTTTGCATTAACAATGTATCCAATAGGTCATGTAATATGTTATATCGTCTCTCATTTAATAGTGTTTCGAGAAGATTTTCATCGACAATTGCGAATTTTCAGGGGCGCTGCCATTTTTGCGAGTCCCATGATCTATGTGACGTGTACCATGCCGTTCCAAACTCTGGCTTACATGGGACACCATTTATGCCCAGCGCTGATTTCACTGATTTATCCTCATCTGATAAAGAAATAGCAGTATCGGTTGATCGGGAAGACGGAGGAATACTTCCAGATTTGACCCTGTGGCTGTAATTAATGTTGAATATACGGATGGTTCTTTGGACGGAATGACGCGGAGTCTGACTACTCGGAGGCCGTTAGCCCCGGACGCCGAAGCTTGGCTAAAGGCCCGCCGCCGGAGCTTGTGGCCCGCCTTCGGTGGCGGCGGAGGCCTTTAGCCTAGCTTCGGCGTCCCGGGCTAATGAAGCAGTAGGCCCACGGGAGCAGCCGCGGATGGTTCTTTGGATGGGCTCCGCCGCCGGAAATCTCAAATCCGTATGGAAGTATTCCTCCGTTTTCCTGATCAACCGATACTGCTGTTTCTTCATCAGATGAGGATAAATATGAGAAATTGGCGCTGGGCATAAATGGTGTCTCATGTAATCGAGTCTTTGTTGCGGCACGGTACACGTTACATCCGCGCACGTAGGTCATGTGACTCGCGAAAATGCCAGCGCCCCTAAAAATTTTGTAATTGTTGATCAAATCTTTTCAAAACACTATTAAATGAGAGTGATTTAACATCATGTTGTCAAAATTGGGTACATGTTACATGACTTATTGGATACACTGTTCATTCTGTTCTGTTCAGCACTGGATTTCCCCTTTAAGCACTTTTTCTGGCAATTGCTTCAAATGTGTTGTACTGAGTCCACCAACCCTTTAGCGAATTCCTAAAACAACCTAGACCATTGGACTGCAGATGGTCACTGGACCGTTAAAATGACTGAATACTTAGTTCTTTAAGCATTGTTTGTGACAAATACTGTATTTTCTGCATCATAAAGCGCACCTAAAAGCTTTTCATTTTCTCAAAAGCAGACTGTGCGCCTTATATATGGATCACTATTAAGACTTTACTGCAGCTCTGTCTAATGGATGCATAACATAACCCCAGTCTCTACTGTAGCGTCTATTCAATGCGCCTTATAACACGGTGCGCCTTATATATGAAAAACACCTTTTGAAACATGCCATTCATTGAAGGTGCGCCTTATAGTGCGGAAAATAGGGTACTTCACATTAGTGTTGCATCGTCATATGTCTGGCACCTGGGGACTGCTTTTAAAATCACAAATCTTTTAAAGTGTTTACTTGGATGAAGCGCTGTTTCTGACAACTCCTTCACATCTGCGTTGCGTGGCACTTGTGAACTGGTGTTCCGTCACAGGACCATCTGACTACGTAGAGTACGGTCATGGTGTGTTTAAAAGCACAGGAGTAATCCTGTAGTTAGTCACGTCCATGCAACACAAATGCAAATGCAGACTAACATCTGGCGTACCTGCCATTAGAGTCCTGGACCATTTGACTGTATATTCCAATTTTACAATTAAAATAACTGTAAAACAGTAATATTTATGTGCAAAAGCAGTGTTTCGGGGACTCCAGTGTTACTTAGCGTCAACATAAATTTCCGGTACTCATGAACAGTCTGTGACCTTTGAACTGTGTACAGTCATTATAACATTAGAATCCCTGTTTCTGACATGTGCTTCACATCTGTGCTGCTTTGGGGACAAAAACTTTGCGTGCTTTTATAGTCATGACCATTTGACAGCATATAGTCAATAATGCATGAAAATTACAGAACCAAAATTAAGTTGTAGGTGCAATTTTTTTCTAGCAATGCTGCACATCCGTGTTTTACGGCAGTTTCGAACTGATACTCCATCCCGTGACCGTTTGACTCAATATCGTCACCACAGCATTAAAATCACTTAGCTGACATTGAATTTTATGAACGCCGTTTTTGATAACTGCTTGACATCCGTGTTGCATGGAATGTTGGAACCGCGAGGGCCGTATTAGCTTTAAAATCACGGAACTAATGAGTTTTGTAAGCAGTTTCTGACAGCTGCTTCACATCTATGTTGAATGGCGTCAGCACCGACTTCTGGCATCTGCGAACTGTTAATTTAACTTCGGGTTACCATATTTGTAACCGTCCCTTTTATTTCTCCTCGCCCCCGAGCGTTCTGTCGGCTTCTTATTCATTTATTTATTTTTTTATTCCACAAGGAGATTCTAATATCTCTCTCTTTTCCCGCCCCTCTGCCTCTCTCAATCAATCTCTCTTTCAGAGTATGATTTCCTCCATTGTCAACAGCACTTACTATGCAAATGTGTCGGCGGCAAAGTGTCAAGAATTTGGGCGCTGGTATAAACATTTCAAGAAGACAAAGGATATGATGGGTAAGCAGAACTGGGCGGGGCGGGTTTCCGGCAAAAATGTGACACGCACACTTTTGTCCTTCGCACACAGGCACTAATACAATATGTTGTCTGACTAAGTGCGCCTTTGTCTCGCTGCTGTCACATGAAGTGGCCGACACATTTTTATCTTGTTATCTAATAATTTGAGATTACGCCGCACTGTTTAGCAGCTGATCTGACTTTGCTTTGATTTGATCCAATCACGCCACCAACCAACGGAGGCTTCTGGATCTTTTTGAGCTCTCATTTGTGTCCAATTATGTGCATACAGTTGAAGCCAGAAGCTCACACATATTTCATTTTTTTTGTCTCACTGTCGAAAGTCAAATCGGACTCAACCTCTTCTGTTTCAGGCCAGTCAGGATCACCAAAATTATTTAATTTTGTTAAGTGCCACACTAATGACGGAGAAAATTTCTTAGAGAATTTTATCTTGTTTCCTTTGAGGATCTAGAGCTTACATACTGTACATTTCTCGAGTATCATCTCCGGTACATGACTCCAGAAGTTAAGATTTTTGTCTTGCTCTCTTTCTGCAAACTGTAATCTGTCTTTTTTATTTTTTTCGGAGAACTCGTTTCACTACAGATACTGACACGTTCTTACCAGCTTCATCCAGGATTTTCACAAAGTCTTTAGCTTGTGTTCCGGGGTTCATCCGCACATTTCGGACCAAAACACGTTCATCTCTGGGACACAGAGGCTTTCCCCTTCCTGAGCGGTGTGATGGCTGCACATTCCCATGATGTTTAAACTTGCGTATAATAATTTGAACGGATGAGCGTGGCACTTTCGTCTGGAAATTGCACCCAAGGATGAGCCAGACTAATGTCTATGATTCTTTCTCTAATTTCCTGAACGATTCATTTTGATTTTCCCTCTAGTTCAAATGAGGAAGCAGAGTGTTTGAGGTGTGACCAATTTAATCATATGTTGTCAGTTCACCTATCGGGAACTTCCAAAGCGATCATCATCTGGGCTTCCCCAGGTTCTTTAAGTACATGGTACACGTGTATGCAAAGTGCATTGTGTATGCAAACTTTTGCCCTAAAAAAATATACAATTCTCCAAGAAATTCTCTCTTAGTGTTGTGTCATTTTAACAAAATTAAATAATTTTTGTGATCCTGACTGACCTGAAACTGGAGGGGTTTAGTCTGATTGGACTTCAGACAGTGAAGCAAAATATGAAATGTGTGATTTTGCACAGTGTATGTAAATGTCTGGCTTCAATTGTACAGTATATAGAACTACAGTAATGTACTATGGTTTGCGATCAATTAAAAAGTCTTGGAATGATACAGCGTAAAGTGCTAAGGTTGAACAATTGCTTTATAGGATGAAAATCACTTATGTAATATTTGTCTGTATGAGCACTGTTTTAGATAATTGCTTCACATCTGTGTCGCATCGACTCCACCAACTTCTGGCACTTGCCAGTCCAGCCCAGGACCGTTGCGCTGGATCTGCTCCTCATAGTCATAAAATCACTGAAATATTATTGAGTTATCTAAGTATTGTTTCTGACAGCTCTGTGTTGCAAAGAGTCCATCAACCGACATCTGGCACCCGTCAGCTGTTTAGGGTCATTACAGCATTAAAATCCCCAAGCTAATATTTTGATGAACATTTTTTTTAACGCTGTTTTAAATCTGTGTTGCATGGAGTCCCCCATCCAACTTCTGGAAAACCTTTAGCCATACATGGCCATTTTAGCGTTACTTTTACGAAATTAAAATTCTGTTATATACGGTTTTTGAGAACTGCTTCAGATCTTTGTTGCACGAAGCACCGAAATATGTTTTATTTTTTTGATGAGACTGAATTGTTTGTCGAGATTTTATTGTGTTTAAAAAAAAAATCATTCATGTGAGCCACGATGCTAAGAAATTGCGCTACAGATTGCTAAGGCTAATATTTGTTGTTTTTCATGGTAGAGATGACAGCGTGAAAAATGAAAAATGCTTAAGCAACAAGGTGTTGCGATGCTGTCTCATCAAGCCGCAGGAACAATGCAGTATTTGGCACACCCTTTTCGACGCGCCCACACGTAGCGTAGATAGCGTAGCATTGCGCAATACTTCCTGCAGCTGTTATTCATTGATGCGGCTGGCTGGCATATCTAAACTGTGATCTGTTTCCTCACCGTGCCACTTTGTGTGTGTCTGTGTGCACGTGTGTGTGTGTGTGTGTGTGTGTGTGCCCTCCTTATAGGCATCCGCCAACCTTCCCAGCTGGAAGGCTACTTGGGCACATGCGTCCTTCGAGAGAGCCCCCGTGCTAATGCACTAGGTATGTTCTAGCATGTGTACATATCTGTCCATACACACACAAGCATGCACACCGACGCACAAAACACTGGGATGAAGGAAGCCATTGTGTTTAAATTACAGGTAGGACTTTAACGCATTGATTGTGCTTAATTGCTCACAAACACATTTGTGAAAAAAGAAATAAATGACGGGCGGCATGTTGGCTCAGCTAGTAAAGCGCTGGCCTCACAGTTCTGAGGACCGGGTTCCATCCCAGCCCCGCCTGTGTGGAGTTTGCATGTTGTCCCCGTGCCTGCGTGGATTTTCTCGGTGCACTCTGGTTTCCTCCCACATCCCAAAAAACATGCAACAATAATTGGACACTCTAAATTGCCCCTAGGTGTGATTCTGAGTGTACTGTTTGTCTCGATGTGCCCTGCGGTTGGCTGGCGACCAGTTCAGAGTGTACCCCGCCCCCTGCCCGTTGACAGCTGGGATAGGCTCCAGCACTCCTGCGACCCTCGTGAGGATAAGCGGCAAAGAAAATGGGTGGGAAAGTGAACAAATAACGCCACAGTTTGGTTGTCTGCGCTCACTTGGAGTCAGTTTGGATGGAAGAGAAACACAAAATGGACGGATGGATTATTTTAAGCCTATGGCTGCGTTGGGATTCACTCCCTTTCCACTATATAGTGGGTCGGCCATTTTTTTTTTTGTACTCCTCAAATGTGTAGCGAGTCTCGCTTGTTCCCTATACAGTATATTTATCCCAGAATGCATTTTTGGAAAATAGCAAAGCACCAATGGTCACTACCAAAGCAATATATCCCATGATGCTTTCCACACAGATAAAAATCAACACACTGGAACAAAAAGTGCTTTGTGTCCTTTTGTAAAATGCACTCATCTTAAAAAAAAAATAATTCTAACCCATTTATTTGTTCCACACTTTGATGTTGAGGCACTACGTTGTAATCAATGTGACGGCAATGACAAAATTGTTGTGTTTGAAACAGTTTTTTTATCTGACTGATGTGTGTACTATACAGTCCACTGTATTCTTATAGAAAGATTAGTGAGTCTTTGGTGAATTGATTCATCCCTAGAGTAAAGTTTATAGTCCACTTAATCAAAATCTCAATTTTCTGTAGTAATCAGGGAATAGGGAACGACTAAATGATCCCAAACAGTTGTAACTTTAGAGCATCGTCTTTTTGAAAAAATTGAATATTATGAGGAATTTTTTTTGTGGGGTAGGGGGAGTAACATTCATTCATTTTCCAAGCCGCTTATCCTCACAGGGGTCCCGGGAGTGCTGGAGCCTATCCCAGCTATCATCGGGTAGGAGGCGGGGTACACCCTGAACTGGTTGCCAGCCAATCATAAGGCACGTAGAGACAGACAAGTAGTCGCACTCTACTACTACTACACCTAGGGGAAATTTAGAGTCTCCCGTTAATGCTTTTTATTTTCGGGTGTGAGAGGAAACCGGAGTGCCCGGAGAAAATTCACACAGGCACATGGGAGAACATGCAAACTCCACACAGGCAGGGCTGGGATTTGAACCCCAATCCTCAGAACCGTGAGGCCAACGCTCTCACCAGTTGTCCCACGGTGCCGCCAACATGAGAATTATATAACCATAATTATTCAGGGTAGAAATGAAAACTTTACAGAGTGACAGTCAACTGGGCAGTTTTGGAGCAGCATTAAAAATGGAATCGAAATGATTCAGTTCTTATCAATTCCCTCCCCTGCTCATTTCTCACCTAACCTCACCCCCTCAATCCCTCCTTCACCCCCGCGGCCCACATCACGTTCCCATTGTCCCTTTAATCCCGGGCTCTTTTGTCGCACCATCCCACACGGGGACCACTGCTCCTCCCCCTCCTTTTTTAGGGACGGCGTGCATCCTCCTCTCCTCTATTCAATTTTCATGGCAGTGCCCCCCAGCACTAACACGCACACACATTCACATACAAGTCATACCATCAGAGACACGGGAATGGCAGGGATTATGGGGAAAAGAAGACATGATTATTACCAAGATGATTTTTTTTTTGTTTTGTTCCTCCCACTAACCCTTTACCCCCCCCCCCCACCTCCACACAAACACACACACCCTCCTGTCGTCATTTATTTTTGACAAATGCTCAATAGACTCATCTCGGCCGCTCGCTTTGTGCTCGCTGACAGTCGAGAAACGGGCGAGACGATCTTTGGAAAAGGTCCACGCGCTTTTAATCTCCTTCATCTGCTTAAAACACATATCGCTCCTCTCCGCCGTAACGGCGTTTTCATCAGGGTTTGTGAATGCGGCGTGCGGAGGTGTGCGCGTCTGAATGCCGTCCCCTCGTTTTTATTTCATTTACAAAGACAAAAAGGCAAACATTCATCATTTGCAGAATTGATAATCAACGGGACGAGTTGGGAACATCTTTGAAACAAAATTATCATTGACTGACGTTGTGGCAAACTGGGTTCTCAGACCCGCTTAGTTATTAAAAATATAATGGCCCCCACCAAATAGAGATGTCCATCCTAAATATTTTGAGTTGGTGCCTTGCTCATAGACAAAAATCCTCTCCAAATGCCAATCCCAGTTTTCCGACCCATTTATTGACTCCAGTTACAATTTTGAACTCTGTGTTGTGCCCATATTTTCTCTTCACCTTCTTCCTTTCTTCCCCGCAGCCGAGATGGACGGCCTGTCCGACCTGTCCCCGCCCGGCTCCAACCACAACCACAACCACAACCACCTGGGCTTCTCCCAGCAACAGCAGCCCATCCCGGGTAGCACAGCGGAGCAGACGCCGTCGTCCCCGGTGCCCCCGCTGTCCCACGCCCCGCCGCCGCCCCCGCAGCACGGAGGGGCCCAAGCGGGCGCGCGGCAACCGCAGTTACCCCCCGGCCTGCACCACCCGGGCCTGGTGTCCACGCCCATCAGCCCACAGCTGGTCAACCAACAGCTGGTGATGGCGCAGATCCTCAATCAGCAGTACGCGGTCAACCGGCTGTTGGCGCAGCAGTCGCTGTCTCAACAGTACCTCAACCACCCGCCCGTCAACCGCAGCTCGCACGCCAAGCCCCTGGAGCCCCAAGTGGGATCCAACACGGAGGTGTCCTCCGAGATCTACCAATGGGTCCGGGATGAGCTCAAGCGGGCCGGCATCTCGCAGGCCGTCTTCGCCCGAGTGGCCTTCAACAGAACCCAGGTGAGCTGGCATGCATGAGGAGGCGATGGCTTCTGGGCTTCCATCCATGCTGAAATGTTGTTGTTGAAAATATCACAAAAATGTACAAAGTTAGAATAAAATAAAAAAAAAAATGAGAATTTATTGGAAGATTTTAAATATTTTTTAATCTACTTGTTTGTTGAGATCAAGTTTTATTTTGGGGGAGGAAAATCTTATTAGATACTCATATTTGAAAATAAAAATAAGATTCTGAGAAACACTAGTACTTTAAAAAAAAATATATATAGTCATATTGTTACAAGAATAAGACGCCCACACATTTGGAGAGGGAATTTTTTTTTTTTGTAAAGTTGTATGCTTAACTCATTCATGGGCAGGGTGGCAATTTTTTCCTCTAACAGGCCACAATCAAGGAAATAACGCTTCTGTTTTGTTTATGGTTAAGTTATATGATAACTTGAGGCATCCATGTTGGGTCAGGAAGGAAAGGGAAATAACTCTGTGCTAACTTTGACCGATGAGTCATCCTCTCCTGATACCAAATTATGGCTTCAGATTAAAACACTTAAATATTTAGATATACTGAAGGATATGATGCCTGAGAATCATGATGTCCCAAAAATGGGACGCTGCCCACGAATGCGCTAATAGAATAATCAGTTTTTGAAATACAAATCATATTGGAGACAAAGTTTTAATTTATTTGGGAAATACTGCTGATTTTAGATTAATTGTTGTTTTTCAAGAAAAAAAGTGAGCAAATCAGAAAAAGTTTTACCTCAAAAAGCAATCATAACCCTAGTCGTGTAATCATATTTAGGGACAGAACTTTTATTTTTGCGAGAATTACAATTTCAGGGAGTACAGTTTGCCCATGCCCATTCGCGGGTCACGTTAGCGGCCCCGCATATTCGCGGATTTTGCTTTCAAAGTTTTTTTCCCCCCACAATGTACCATATTTTCGCAACCATGGTGTGTATCTAAAATTCTTAAATTTTCTCCTATAAGATGACACTGACAAGGCAGTGAGGAACAATTGCAATGTTACTTTTGTACGCAGAAGGCGCTTACATTCCCCCACACGATGACAGTGTAGGCAAGTCATGAGTCAACATGTTGTTCACACTTATGGTGTCACATCAAAACTAAAATTATCACACCGCAAGTCCATTACATCTCCCCACCACTTTAAAGTATAACAATGACAGTAAGACAGAGAATAATGAGAATCCTTGTTATCTACCGCCCCTCCCCCCATAGTTCAATATGTACTATGTCACAAAAACAACAATCTGTTATCTGTGCCAGTAGAGGAATGTGGCCTTGACCTTACTGGGATAATTTATCAACTATTTTGATTTGTTTTTCTGTTTAATAAATGTTGCAGCAAGGGTGCAGGTGGAGGATAGAGCTGAGGGTGGGATTTATAGCCAGTCATCAAACTTGGCTGTCCTGCTCTGCCCACATGCAACGACAAAATCTCAAAACTTTCACAATTTACTGTTGCGCATCTGTCTAGTGTATATGCTTCAAATCGGGTCGCAGTGAGACAAAATCTCTAGGAAAGTCCATCTTTGAAGAAGCCCAAGGCTCGAAATGGCAAAACTGATAATAAAATGGCATCATTTAACCAAAAAAGATAACTATGTCTATCTTTTCGAACATGGCAACGCACAATGACAAAACAAAATGTACCCAATTTAGCATTGTCCTTCTGCTTTGTATACATGGTTCCATTCAAGTTAGCAATTTAACAAAATATGTAGTCCAAGTGTCCCCATGAAGAACACCCTGGAAACACCCAAAATAAACCTAAAATGACACCTCCAATGGCTGACTCCCTATGTTTTTGGGCAGGGCATGTGTTTTGCTAATTTTGCTCCTTGCCGATCAAGCACGTAAAATGGCAGATAATCTTACATCTCGTAAAATTATCCTATAAAATGACGTGTGTTAAGAATGGATTCGTCATGCTTTTAAACAATTTACCCCACTTGTAGACATTTTTTTGGCTGAAACATGTGACACCATATACAGTTGACATTCTCCTATGACTTTCAACTGGTTTGCACACTTCAGGAACCATCCAACCATCCGTTTCCTTCGCTCCTTGTCCTCGCACGGGTTGCGGGGAGTGCTGGAGCCAATCCCAGCTCTCATCGGGCAGGAGGCTGGGTACACCCTGAACCGGTTGCCAGCCAATCGCAGGGCACATGAAGACAGACAACAGTCGCACTCACAATCCCACCTCGGGGAAATTTAGAGTGTCCAAGTAATGTTGCTTGTTTTTGGGATGTGGGAGGAAACCGGAGTGCCCGGAGAAAACCCACGCAGGCACGGAGAACATGCAAACTCCACACAGGCGGGTCCGGGATTGAACCCGGAACCACAGAACTGTGAGGCCAACGCTTCAGGAACCAAAAACTTGATAACTGACCGCTGTTCAACCCTGTAGTATGCCACCAAAACTCTCTAAGTTTTTTTTTTTTTTTTAACCTGCAAAAGAAATTAATCCACATGGAAAATAAGTAAAATAGAAATTAAAAAGTAAGCTTCTATCTGTCTATTAGAATAATGAAAAATTCACCTTATTTATTAAATCACCCACGTCATAACAACGTACCAATGTATAATCCTACAGTAAGTTCACATTACATAATGACAAATCGCAACTTAGTGTTTGACAAATTAAAAAGGTGCTAAAATTCAGGACATATTTCCCGTCACCTTGTTTTGATAGCGAATCACACCTGTCGACGGCAACAGAATCGGCGCAGTGCGCAGCTGAGAGGCGACTAAAAAGTCCCCACTAACGCTGCACGGAACCCTGTTGACACACAAACAAGACGACGCGCTGATTGCCAGCTGTGGCGCGGGCCTAAGAATACATCCAAAATTACCCAGGAGGCTTTGGAACAAGTTTCACATATATTTGTTTGCCAGTAATTATCATTAATTGTCAGTTTTTTCCTCAAAAACCCGATATTACTTATTTGTGAGTCTGATTTCTGTTCACTACTTTTGACCGTTTTTATGGCATATGAAGAATAAGGGAGATTGTTTTCTCCTAAACACAGCTAGTAGTTGCCACCAATTCACGCAGCTCCTTCGTTTTTGTAGGCCCAGCACGTCCTGTCACTTTGACCAATTTTATTTAGTCTTGTGAAGACTGCAGTACATTGTCGTCACACAAGCAGCACAGCTAGTACTTGCAAGCAAAGACCATAGCACCTTAAAGGTCAAGTGTCAACCCTATAAACATTTGAATATAGATATTGTAAAGAGAAATACATATCACATTATTCACTTCAATGTCTATGCGAAAAAATGAATATGAGCGGAGAGTGCGTCATCCATGCGCAAAGTTGCGGAAGTGTCATTCAACGACATCCAAGTGGTCGCCATACTGGCTGCATTTACTGTCCGTGACGTCACCCCGGACATTCGCCATTGAAAACACGCTCTGGACCCTACTATGGGAGACGAACACGCCCCTTCTGACACGGAAGCGCTTTTCAAAGAAGAGAACGTCACACAACCGAGTGAAGTGACCGGGGCAATATTACCCTATTGTTTCGAGCCGTATTCAGATGATATGTGATCACGGCTAAACCGCCTCACCGTCCGATCCACTTCCGCGGCGGAGATAAGCCATCGCAGCCCGGCGCCGTGACGAGCCACCTCAGCCGACAAGGCAGCCGGCTGCGTCGAGCCACCGCGGCCGACAAGGTGTGGCTCATTTTCGGCGCTGAGGTGGCTTACCACAGAGCCGAGCCGGGCTGCTTTACAGCGTTGTCATCGCACGCGGCTGAGTGCGTCATTGTCGGGAGTGTTGTTCATAGCCGCTGCCGTCTGCGAGCCGACGCAGCAGCCTTCGCCGGCGAGCCCGACGCCGTCCAACGCACACATCGACACATTTAGCACGCCTGTCATACGTACGCAGATCTTTTGTTACGTTATGAGAGATGGATTTCGTCGTCCGCCCCAGACTATTATTTTTTTTAGTATCTGTATGCACACCTACCTGTCATTTGGAACCCACGAATCTCTCGTCCTTTGCACCGGTGCAATCCATTTTTCACGACGAACCACGTCTCTTGCAAATTTATGAAGGCTAAATCTATCCTTCCGAGTGTTCAAGCAATGTCCAGCAATGCAATGAGCCGGCACTTTTGGCTAACATGAAGGAACAACGAGCTACCTTCCCGGAGGTAAAACTAATGGAAACAAACGAGTCAACTTGAGGGCGGTCCTGCCATGTATGTCACTTCCTGCTTCATCTCGAAAACAAATCCCTCGAGAGGATTTTTTTGTGGTGGAAAAAAAAACGGATGGGTCCATGTCGGCTGCCATTTTTTCATTAATAACGGACTAAGAATCATGCATTTCATGACAGTGGCCCTTTAAAATTGAACAATTAATTCCCTGACCACTTACTTATTCTTCTCTGTCTTTAACTCTCCCTGCGTGGGCGTCCCACAGGGCTTGTTGTCTGAAATCCTGCGCAAAGAAGAGGACCCGAAGACGGCCTCGCAGTCCCTGCTTGTCAACCTGCGTGCTATGCAGAACTTCCTTCAGTTGCCTGAGGCCGAGCGCGACCGCATCTACCAGGAGGAGAGGGAACGCAGCCTTACCGCCGCCTCCGCTATGGGGGCTGCCCCGCTCATCAGCACGCCACCCAGCCGGCCTGTTCAGGTGTGTGGGTTCAATTCCTTGATGTGTTGACTGACTTTTTTAGAGTTTCCAATACAGCAAATTTGTAAACATGACACAAAAATTGCCACTTCAAACCAAAAGATTGACTTCCTGGATTTTTTTTTTTTTAGGCTAGTGTTCTTGAGACATTTTTTTAAATTGGTCTAGTCATGATGGATATGCATACCAAATTTAAAAGAAAATAATAATCCAATGCAAATTGAAAGTATAACATACCCCTATTAAGTTTGTGGCATTTTGAAATGTGATTCAATGAAGTGAGGGATGACTGGTTGTTACATCCAATGGCACAATTCACATGCATACTGTAAAAAAATGAAAAGAAGAAGCCACTGGTTTCTTTTAGGCAGCACACGGAACTTTCTCTAACAACGGCCGCTGCTCCGCCATACTTTGTTTTTCCTAGTTTACCTTACACCCCCTCCCCCGCTATTAAAGACGTACACTCATAATTACAAATGTTACAGTACTCACGCAGGACCATCAATATGTTTTACAATGACAGCGTCTACCACCACTGCTTTAGTTAGCAACACAGTCTGGGCAATGTAGAGCAAAGACGAGCTAAACGTGCTGCTTATGTTTACTTTTGATATTAATGGAAAAAGTTAAAAAAGGAAGATGCAATGACTGTCGGAGTATGTGAATAATCGAAGAAAAAATGGTTAAACTGGACGAGATTTTCTCTTTTCCGAGTGGGAAAGGTCTGGTCTGGAGCCAAAGTAGAAAGTGCAGGATGAGATGGTGTCATTTTAAAATTCCACACAGGACACAGCCTGATCCAGGATGAAAGCACAGACAATACAGTCCACAAAAAGCTAATTCTGTCTTGTCAATATACATATAATTTTATATCTAGTATAATATATCACATAACATGAATAACATAACATTGGGAGCATCATCCCAACCTCCCTTCCCCACCCCGGTGTTGGTAGCTCGCGAGAGGCCGGCTGCTTGAAAAGTAGATCTTGGGGTAAAAAAGTCTGGGCACCCTTGATTTAGAGGATTCCTGGAATTGACAATGATATTCAGTAACTGTTTCAAACTAAACTGATCTAATATAAAGGCTTCTAATTTCATAACCAAGACAAAATCTTGAGGACAAGTTGCTCTGTGAAGGACGCCTGGAAATGACCAGAATGACTCTAAAAGACCACAGGCAAAGGTTGTAGAGATTCCGTCTAATCTTCATGTTGCTCAGTGAAACTGGCCTCCAGGGGATTTTTTCTTTTTAAAAGTATATAAAATCTTTCACAATTTAGTGTGACCCTCCTGTTTAACTTGCATGGTTCATCTATGGTAGCAATCAGTGAAAATCTCGACAAGTTCACCTATGATGGACTTCCAGAAACGACCAAAATGTCTGCTTCGAAACAAAATGGCAGGCAATTCTGTATGTTTGCCATCAGGACTTTGGTATTGGTAGACCAATGATGATGTTTACCAAATGTTATGCTGCTAAGTCAAACTGACTTCCGGGCTGAAGCGCTACTAAGGGTCATCAAACTCAAATAGCCAAAATGACCCTTAAAAGGCAAAATAGTACATTTATTGAATTATTTGTCAGATGTGAAGTGGACCAGCTTTTATCCAACATTGTTTTGACATAATGCATACCATGACTTGTAGGTCCCCTGCAAAAGGGGGGGGGGGGGGGAATCGTTACATGTTGGCATTATTTTCAGTTTGCTGAATCTCACTCAGGGAATTAAGCCCAAACCTACAACTACACAACTTAAGTCAGTGAGCCGTGTTGAAAGGAAGAGTACATGCGAGGAGAAGTGCATTTGTCAGCATCGTCCTGCCGCTCAGAACAGCCCACAATGACTTCCTCTGTCTTGTTTTCGCTTCGCCACCCGCCTGCAAACCGTACCCCCCTGCCCGCCCCTCTTTTTTTTTTTTTAATGGCTGCGCACCGTCGCAGAATGTCAAAAGTGCGATTGTGAAGCAGCGGAGCCGCACTTCAGCGGGACCCGACCGCTTTGCGGCTGAAAGCGCATCTTCACGTTCAGTATGCGTTGAAGTGTCCAGTGCAGTCAACGGGAGAGAACACCCAAGCAGTTTGTTGTGAATCCTGGTTGTTTTCTTGCTGCACTCCACTTGTCACAATATTTAGGAACTTTGAGAAAAGCACAAATGGAAAATGTCATTTTTTGATGATGAAGTTCCTTATCAAAACCATTACAAATTGCACTTGAAAATTTTACCAGTGACGACTGGTTAGCGCATCTGCCTCGCAGTTCTCTGGACTGCGGTTAAAATGCCAACCCCCGCCTGTGTGGACTTTGCACGTTCTCCCCCGTCCCTCTGTGGCATTACTCCAGTTTCCTCCCACATCGCAAAAACATGCAGGGTAGGTTAATCGAATACTGATTGACTGTATTCTTGAATGTGAGTGCAAATGGCTGTTTTGGTACATGTGCCCTGCGATTGGCTTGTGACCAGTTCAGGGTTTACCCCACCTCTCGCCCAAAGATAAGTGCGAAAGAGTCCAGCATGCCCACGACCCTTGTGAGGATAAGCAGGAAGGAAGATGAATGAATGTTAGGCCTCATGTTCCATAACCACTTAAAAAATGCAGTGGCTGCCAGTGGCAGTGGCAGATGGAGCACATCCCAGAATCCTACACCTTCCCTAAATCCATCCATCTATTTTCTTAGCCACTTATCCTCACAAAGGTCACGGCCTATCCCAGCTGTCAACGGGCAGGAAGCAAGGTACACCCTGAAGTGGTTGCCTGCCAATCGCAGGGCACATGGAGACAAACCACCGTGCTCACCACACCTACGGGCAATTTAGAGTGTCCAATTAATGTTGCATGTTTTGGTGATGTGAGAGGAAACCGGAGTGCCCGGAGAAAACCCACACAGGTACGGGGCGAACGTGCAAACTCCACACAGGTGAGTCCGGGATCGAAGCCGGGAGCTTTAGAACTGTGAGGCCAACGCTTTCCAGCTGACCCACCGTCCCGCCTTCCCTGAATCTAGTAAACAATTTATATTACCGTTACAGTTAAAAATATTTTAGCAAGCTGTCAAACAGGCGTGTGGCAACATGAAACGTAATCTACCTTCTTTTAATTTGTGGCTTTATTCACAAATTACCAACATCAGTGGGATATCTGCAGGCTGATATCATTTAGTTGCGTGATTTAAGGTCTGCTGACATCTCTCATGTAGACCTACATGAGGCAATTCTCGCCAAGCCACAAACACACTTTCCTACACACAAATGCGCTTGTGCACACATGCATACACACGCACACACTTGGCCATCTGCCAGCCTCATATATGGCGCGATGCAGCGTGAATATGTGCACATAAATCATGCAAGGTGGCAATTGAGGCCAAGACAGAGGAAGGTTTTCATCGGCTTGTAAAATCCACATGCGGAGGTATGTGCCGGCACTCATGCAGCATGATGGCCGGACCGCGCACGCCGCCGCCTTAACACTTAGCTCCAAATGACGAGTTTTTGTACCGCTTTTTATCGTAACCCTAACCTGGCATTATCCTAATTGCTGCACTAGCTGAAATGTTTTTTTTTTTTAACTCATCGTGTTAAGAACAAAATTATAGACCTCAATTTTATCATACCCCTAACTCCAAAAACTACACTACTGTAATCCTAATTCTTACTCAAGACCACAGGTTTCAAACTCAAGGGCCGGGGGCCAGATCCGGTCCGCCGCATGATTTTATGTGGCTCGCGCAGCCAAACCTACTGTGTCAATTTCCACAATTCTCGTAAAAATCAGGACAAAAATTTCAAATTGTCAGTTATCATAAAAGGTAAAGTTGAGATACTGCAAAGATTTTTTGTGTTACCAAACATGAAAAGTTAAAAAAAAATACATTACACTTGATTTCTGATTCCAAAACTAGTTCATAAATTGCTGATGTAAATATGACGAGACGATTCAATATTTTTGTTTCACAGTTGTAACTGCCCTCTGAGGGAGAACAGAGCTACTATGTGGCCCGCGAAAAAAATGAGTTTGACGCCCCTGCACTAAACATACCATATTTAACTCTCATATAAACCAAACCCTACCCCAACACTACCCAAGTTTTACTCTACCCTTTGACTCTAGACCATCCTATCCCACTAAACTTTCCTAACCTACCCATAGTCCGATCTTACCCCAACTCTTCCCGACTGGCTTTCCTTTATTTCTTCTTCTTCTTGTTTCATATCTAGAATATTTCCAGCCAGGGCAATCCGCTTCATCCTTGGCTATTGCTGTTTTTCAGTGGTTGTCAATGACCCCGTGTGGGGGTGTGAATTGTCGACTGCAATTTGCTTCCAATTGCCTGGTCCAGTCATGAACCCAGACCCGACTTTAACCCTACACTACCCTAACCCTTACCCTCTAATACAAACTCTTGTAACCCTACACGACCCTAACCCCTAACTTTACTCAAATCCCAACTCTAGCGCAACAAAAACCTTACTTCAAATCGTATACTGTCCTAACTGAAACGCAGGCTCACAAGTCAAATCCGACACCAATTTGTGTTCCTCTCCCCCCGTACAAGGAGATGATTCATTTGCTAATAGTGCTTCAGTTTTTTATCAGGCTACTTGTTGCCTCGTCAAAGGAATCGTGTCAAGAAGCAACATGCCTGTGAATGAAGATGATTTGATTTTGTTTTTAATCCTTCTGCCTTTATGCCAGATCAAAATCAGAGTAGGCTACAACATATCAAAGTGTTTTTTGAAAATGTGTGAGTGTGTGTGTGTGTTTGTGTGCACGGTGGCGTATTTGAAATAAATGACACAGTTGTCTTTTGTGCAGCCGCGGAGGGAAGACTGCAACAGTGTGCGGCCCGAAGATTGGAACCCTCGGATTCCTGTGGGCCTTTCTCCTGTGAGCAAATCATAAATCAATAACTTACAGTGGTTCTTTGAGATACGAGTGACCCGACTTGTGAGCTTTCTGACTGTGTTGCAAACTGTCATTTAGCCAATTTATTTTGCATTTACTGGCGAGTGTAAATTTTAATACATGAAAGCTTTATGATGGCAGGGAACTCGACTCAATTTCCAAAAAGCAGCAATTTGGCAGATGGTAAACAATTATTCAAAATACGGGCTTTGAGCTTTTCATTGTCTCTCTCTCTGTTTCCTGTCAAACTAATCATAAAACAAAGAGAATCACACTTTGTGTATTTAAAACGACGACACAACGTTGCCTTCCCATGTCTTTAGGGTATCGCACATTATAAAAGTCCTACCGAATAGCAACGGATATTTGAACACAGCCGGTTCATCGACACGTATCGACATCCAGCATAATTTTCACAAGCAGATATATTCTTCATCCTATGTGACTAATTTTACATCTAATTGAGTCATTTACAATAGTTGTAAAACTAGTCGTCGTTTGTGTCTGGATGACGATAACACTGCTGCTCGGTGGATAAATTTCACACACCAGAAGGAACTGCAATGAATTACGCCTAATGCAGAAACTGTTTAGTCATTTACATTCTTTAATTACATTATAAATACATGCTTTTCTAAAGTACAGTAATATGATGCTACTTTCCTTCTTAACACATTACAAAGTTTTTCATTGGGTTTTTGGCAGAGCCTGGAACGGATTAACAGTATTTCCATTGATTTCAGTTAGAAAAGGAGATTTGAGATTGTCATTTGAGTAATCCGCATGGGCACGGCACCACTACAATAATAAAATATCTCTCCCGGAATCGAATCAAAGGCTGAGCATTTCGAAATGTTCTCTACGTGGGAGCAGGTGAAGCCCTCGCCCCTGCCGAGCGAGTGGAACGGCAAAACGGAGAGCTGCATCCTCAACATCAACTCCAACATCTACGATGAGATCCAGCAGGAGATGAAGAGGGCCAAAGTGTCCCAGGCGCTCTTCGCCAAAGTTGCTGCCTCCAAAAGCCAGGTACGCAAATTTGTATCATATCATAAAATACACACAGTGAGCCTCTAATTGAAGCCTTTTGGATTTGAAATTGTTCAAATCATCTTCCCACAGAGATGACTGCCATCACGCATTTGTTAAAAACTCGTAAAAGGCATCCCCGCCACCCAAAAAAAAAAAAAAAAAAAAGTGAGCCAATAAAGTTATTATTAAAGGTTTCTACCGAGTCGGGAAGATTTCCACAATTGCACTTGATGGAAAAAAAAAATTAGGAGGCAGAGGAGGTGGGGGGGGGGGGGAGAGATAGATCACCGGGGGTGAAATCATCCTGAAATATCTGCAAAGACTTTATTTTTTTCCTGCTGATTAGCATGATTACACACGCAGATAGCTTTGTTTGACCAAATTGCAGTTTGATGCACAAACCGCTGTTTTTTTTGTCAAAGGGTTCAAAGACTGCGTGGAACGTAGGGGGCGGTAAAAAAAATGAGGGGGAGAAAGGGGCGTATGAGACATTTTTGTGGGGGAACGCAGTTGTGTCTGGCCGCCGATTCCCGCCTGCTTCATTGATGGCGGGCGGCTGTGAATGTGAATTGAGGAGCAGATAAGAAGTGCGCTAATTATGCCTGCGAAAGGGGGCCTGGGAGAGCACTTATCGCTGCCTCCATCTCGTAATGGGCGCTCCCCGGGCAGCTGGTACGCCCCCCCCCCACCCCCACCCCCTCAACCCTCCAAACCCTCCCACCCATCCACCAACCCAGCCGGCATTGTCACATTCACGCCAGCCTAGCAACTCTTCCTCTCGTCAGCACCTCTGAACTTCACGCTTGGACCCCTTTTGGTCCCCTTTTCTTTTTTCTTTTACACCCGTCGACGCTGTTCGTTTGGTCAGGTCTGAACACAGTGATCTGGTCGAATTGCAGCATCGTTTGGTTGTGGTAAGAAAGCAATATCGCTGCAATCTAATTCCATATGGCAAAAGAAACAGTAAACCTCATAAGATGATGTAGCAGCAGGTTGTAAGTAAACAGTTGAAAATGGTGACGGGTTAGCCTATAACAGGGCACATTTCCACTACGGAAACCCGTGAGAAATGACCCAAAATCTCACAACAAATAGTGAAACAATCAGACATTGGTAATCGCATCTTCAGTTGCAGTAAGAGAGCGATACAACAATCTTCTTTTTTTCCTTTCGGCTTGTCCCGTTAGGCGTCGCCACAGCATGTCATCTTTTTCCATCTAAGCCTATCTCCTGCATCTTCCTCTCTAACACCCACAGTCCTCATGTCGTCCTTCACAACATCCGTCAGCCTTCTCTTTGGTCTTCCTCTCGCTCTTTTGCCTGGCAGCTCCATCCTTAGCACCCTTCTACCAACATACTCACTCTCTCACCTCGGAACATATCCAAACCATCGAAGTCTGCTCTCTCTAACCTTGTCTCCAAAACATCCAACTTTGGCTTTCCCTCTAATGAGCTCATTTCTAATCCTATCCAACCTGAGAACCTCAACATCTTCATTCCTGCCACCTCCAGTTCTGCTTCCTGTTGTTTCTTCAGTGCCACCGTCTCTAATCCGTTCATCATGGCCGGCTTCACCACTGTTTTATAAACTTTGCCCTTCATCCTGGCGGAGACTCTTCTGTCACATCGAACACCAGACAACTTCCGCCAGCTGTTCCAACCTCTTTGGACCCGTTTCTTCACTTCCCTACTGCACCCTCCATTGCTCTGTATTGTTGACCCCAAGTATTTGAAGTTGTCCACCCCTACTGTAACACAGTGCTCGAACAGATGCAAACATCCATCCATTTTCTTTGCCCCTTATCCCCACGAGGGTCGCGGGGAGTGCTGGAGCCTATCCCAGCTGTCAACGGGCAGGAGGCGGGGTACAGCCACACTCACAATCACATCTAGGGGCAATTTAGAGTGTCCAATTAATGTTGCATGTTTTTAGGACGTGGGAGGAAACCGGAGAAAACCCATCCAGGCATGGGGAGAACATGCAAGCATTTCCATTTTTCGTGAATCGAGTAAAATGAGTTTGCGTTTTGATTTCTAGGTTCCAGCTTAATGCTTATAATTTTTATTCAGGATATTCTAAGTTAACAGAAGTGAAGAGGTTCTAAGACTAATTTGGGCTGGGGGTCCAACTTAAAAGCTTTTCAAAAAGGTTTTTGATGTAATTTCATTGCAAAATCAGACAACTCCAAGAAAATAATTGTATTCAAAAACAGACAACTCTAAAATGTTGACATAAGTGTAGAAGTAGACTGAGTTTACTGATTGAATGACTTGAAAATTCAAAACAGGTCATTGTGCTACAACTACAGTCCGTAACTTAAAGTAAATAAACCCTTCATTCTCAACCCTTCTTCACGTGGTAGAGGGAGTTCATTCAATAAAATGAAGAGTTTGTTTTCAAAACGAGACATGGGCATTTTTTTTCAGATTTACGAAACTCGTGCCAAAATTATCCATTCGGAGCTGGATAATTTTGGCGCGAGTTTCGTAAATCTGAAAAAAATGCCTATGTCTCGTTTTGAAAACAAACTCTTCAAATGCAATCGCAGCCAGCGAGGTAAAAAATACAGACCTCAGTGCTCCCTGCCATGTTGTGGCAAAAATGTGGTACAGAACTGAAGGCAAGAAACGCTAAATTCGGACTTGCATCTATCCTGTAAAAGCGCCTAAAAATATCACCTGAGCTGTGAATAAGGAACCCTTATCTACGTCAAAGATACCAAATGTCCCATCTGGAAGATGTTGAGTGAATTCAGAAGTCGCTCCCGATGATTCATGATGGTTGAACGACTGCGAATCTCGACTGGGAAAACTCGGAAGGTGATGTGAAGAACTCCCTGGTCTTTAAAGCGGGGTGGAAATGCCACATCAAAATGTGCGTGGGTGAGGGGTGCAGTTAAAGGCTGGCAGAGGCCTGCGATAGTTACGAGCCCTGAGAGGGAACAGGATGGCAGAATTCCAGCTCTCCCTCCCTTCCCTCCCCCTCTTTTCTCGAAACACACACGGAATATATTCAGAGAGGCCTGCGCGTCGACATATATTTGACACACACAGTTGCACGCATCAGTAAACCAGTGTTTACTGCGATTTTACTCCAGGGACCGCTACGCTGCCTCACTTTCCCTCTCGCCGGATGAAGCACTAGCCCGCTAGAACCACCGACACAGACCAGGGATCCTCTAGAACCGAACACAGTGATGTAACAGAACCTTGCCCAGACTCAATGGCGAGGCCCCTTCAGCATCCGCCCCGCCCCCTTCGACCATTATTTTCCAGGACCTCTGTCTGGGCTTCTTGCCAGTCGGGCCCATCCTCCACCCTCATCCTCGTCATCCCTGAAATGTGCATCTCCAAGATCGCCTTTTTTTTTTTTTGGGAAAAGGACATTGCAGGAAGAGTGGCAATAACAGTCGACTGATAGATTTAACATAATTCCATCTTGAAATGCAAATACTGCACGGCTTGTATCACTGCAATTGGGAACACGATGGCAAATGCTCATTTTGATAGCCTTCGTGACTTTGGACAATGGAAACAACTGTGCCAAAAAATCAGTACCGTACAGAACTGAAAGATCCTGTTTGGAGTAAACAGCAACCTTCAGCTTTGATTTGTATTCGCATACGTTCCTCAAACAGCAGCCGTCCCTCTACTCATTTGTGCCTCGTTCCCGCACTCTCGTAATCCCGTTCCTGATCTCCCGTGTACCGACCTGTGATCTGCCTCCTACGCCTGACGTTCTTGTTACTGCTGCTCCCGTTGACTGCCTGCCTGATCCCCGACACCGGACTGAATAAATACATAAAATAAGTTTCCCGAGCTGCCTCTACGTCTCCCGAGTCGTGCATTTGGGTCTGACCCCGTGTGCTAGTCGTGACAGAATCTTCATCGATTCTGGCTAATGAATGGCCCAACAATGCACTTCTTTGTCATCGGGCGTGACCATCCATCCATTATCTACCGCTTTTCCGGGTTGGGTCACGGGGGAAGTAGCTTCAGCAGGGATACCCAGACTTCCATTTCCCCAGCCAGTTCCTTCAGCTCTTCGAGAGGGATCCCCAGGCGTTCCCAAGCCAGCCGAGAGACATAGTCTCTCCAGCGTGTCCTTGGTCATCCTCAGGGTCTCTTTCCGGTGGGACATGCCCGGAACACCTCATCCGGGAGGGGTCCAGGAGGCATTTGAATCAGATCCCCCAGCTACCTCATCTGGCTCCTCTCAATGTGGAGGATCAGCGGCTCGACACTGATCCCCTCCCGGATGACCGAGCTTCTCCACCTATCTCTAAGGGAGAGCCCGGACACCCTGCGGAGGAAACTCATTTCGGCCGCTTGTATCTGGGATCTTGTTCTTTCGTGACCATAAATCTCATAAATGTGCGCTCATAAACTGTCATATTTTCCGCACTGTAAGGTGCACCTAAAAGCCTCTAATTTTCTCAAAGCCAACAGTGCGCCTCATAATCCGGTGCGCCTTATATATAGATCAATATAGAGCCTTTAGTGCAGCTCCGCAGAAAAAAAATGACGATGGAATATTTAGTATATTGTGTAATTGTATACTATAGACTATTGTTGTTGTCAGCCAAAACAGCAGCACCAAGTCAGGCAAGGACCGCAACCCCTTTGATTTTTCTGCTTTGATAAATTAACATTATGACTTTCCAAGATAGGCTCCTTCCCCTATTGGCAGTTGGCACTCGTGATCTAGCGCCATGTTGTCATTGACATAAACAGGATAAACTTGTTCTCTGGCAGGCTTGTATCGGGGCAAAACAGGTTGTCATCGGGAGTCCGGGGGTGGGAGTGGGGGTGGGGGGTCGAGTGGGGTTCATTCCTTTG
Source organism: Syngnathoides biaculeatus (assembly GCF_019802595.1). Classification (NCBI taxonomy): domain Eukaryota; kingdom Metazoa; phylum Chordata; class Actinopteri; order Syngnathiformes; family Syngnathidae; genus Syngnathoides; species Syngnathoides biaculeatus. The sequence goes on from NC_084644.1 coordinate 9,251,174, forward strand.
ACACAACTTTTATCTCGCAACATTCCTGACACTTCCTGAGAGGAATTTCACAACAGATGGAATCAGAGTCCCTGCTGTCATAAACAAGCACCCTGGGAACCCGGGCTCAAAGCCCTCCGACTCGTCAATGACCAGTGGAGACCGTCGCCCCGCCCCGCCAGGCACCCCCACCCCCGCCTCCCACCCCATGCCTCCCTTTCCTTGCTTATTCTCCCTGGAAGAGGCTACGCTAATTAGCCAGGCTCTAATGAGACAGAATGGCGGTGATCTGGTCCACCAGAGGGGGTGGGCGAGGGAGGCGAGAGCTGCGGGGGGCGGAGGGTTAGGTTGAGAGGGATGTGGGGGGGGGGGGGGGGGCACGTTGTGGCGCAGTAGTACAGGGGGGTGGGGGTATGCCATCTGTCGCCCTCCACTCGCCTGGCACCGCAGTCCCAGGAGTAGAAGGAAGGGTGCGGGCAGAGCGGCGCGGGGGGCACCGTTGGTCTGTGGAGGTGGGGCGGTGGGGGGAGCGGACTGGGGTGGGGAGGTGGGGTGAGTGTTGTAGGGTGACGACATAGCTCCAACTGCTGCCATCTTGTTTTGAAAATGACTAATTGGCTGGAATCACTTTAGTGGACCGACGTGATTTGTAGCTTTAGTGTACGTGTGTGTGTGTGCATGTCTGCATGTGTGTGTGTGGCATCAATGCTTGAAAGGACTGATTAACTCTTTTTCATCTGCAAAGACCTTTTTTGGCCTCAGTGATGAACTCGCTAGGACCCTGAATATGTTTTTTTTTTTTTTTTTAAAGAACATAGCACTTGCTTAAGCAAATAAAATGCTCCCAAATATTATTGTATATTTACTATATATTAAAAACCAACCCAGAATTTTCCTACTGAAATAAAATGTTCTCAGAGAAAGGCAGAAAGTCACTCCCCCTCCTTCTTCATGTGACATATATTAGTGTGTGCTGACTTTAGAGCTAATTGGGATAAGGGTTATGTCCTTGAACTCTTTTTTTTTTTTTAATTATTATTTTCTGCAAGATACTCATAGTGGCCTTCGTTGTCGAGTCAGAGCGGTCGGGATTGTTTAGGAAAACATTTTGATGCTCTTTGTATAAAATAAGAGCCAGAGTTGCTATTTTGAGTTGAAAGTCACTCTCTTGTTTGCTTACCAACAACCCCCTCCTAAAAAAAAAAACAAAAAACTGAGGCAGATGAGAGCTGGCAGGCCTGCGGGGTTCAGAAAGAGGCAACGTCTGTTTATTAATTTATTCATGTATTTATTTATTGCTCGCTTGCTTATTAGGTTGCCATGGGAACCAAATGTCTCTTATTGCGGAACTAGAGAGGCAGCTGTCTGAATAATTAATTTAGGGAATGAATTATCTGGCAAACAGCGGCATCCTCCCCTTCCCTCTGAAAATGAGCCTCTCTTTAAATTGTTTAATGGACGGTGGAATTCCCACCAGCTTGCCCCCCCCACTCCATTCCTCCCCCTCTTCCTCTTCCTCATCTTCCTCCTCCCGCCGACACCGAGCATGCTCAGAGCACTTTGCGACTCCCCTGTCATCTCGCTTACGCCACCTCTCACCCCATCTGTCGGCTTTGGCGCGTCACTCCTCGCCTACCTACGTCCTCGGAGGACGCCAGTAGCCGGAAGGACTTCCTGTTCAGCCTGATACTACGTACGGGGGAGGGAAGAAATAGTCCGGACAAGAGAGGAAAAAGTTCCAAGGCAGTGTTACACTCACATTTCTTTCTGGAGAATCAAAAGGAGATAAGAAATTAAAAAAAAAAGTTCCCATGCATGTCATAAAATAATCTATTCATCAAGCAGATGACCATCTGGTCCAGGATGTTGCTACCTTGGTACTGACGAGAACCAGTAGAAGAACTTTCATTATTTCTCGAACTGTCATTCCAAATCGCAAGTCTCGTGTGGCAGAGAAATATGTTAGAATAGTACAGGACATGTATGAGGGCAGAAGAACAGCGGTGAGGTGTGCCGTTGGTGTGTCAGAAGAATTTAAGATGGAGGTGGGACTGCATCAGGGATCCGCGCTGAGCCCCTTCCTGTTTGCGGTAGTAATGGATAGGCTGACAGATGAGGTTAGACTGTGTTCCCCTTGGACTATGATTTTCGCAGATGATATTGTGATCTGGAGTGAAAGCAAGGAGCAGGTGGAGGAACAATTAGAAAAACGGAGGCACGCACTGGAAAGGGGAAGAATAAAGATTAGCCGAAGTAAAACAGAGTATATGAGTGAAGCTTCAGGGAGAAGAGATACCGAAGGTGGACGACTTCAAATACTTGGGGTCAACAATACAGCCCAATGGAGAGTGTGGTAAGGAAGTGAAGAAACGGGCCCAAGCGGGGTGGAACAGTTGGCGGAAGGTGTCTGGTGTTCTATGTGACAGAAGAGTCTCCGCTAGGATGAAGGGGAAAGTCTATAAAACAGCGGTGAGGCCGGCCATGATGTACGGATTAGAGACGGTGGCACTGAAGAAACAACAGGACGCAGAACTGGAGGTGGCAGAAATGAAGATGTTGAGGTTCTCAGGTTGGATAGGATTAGAAATGAGCTCATGAGAGGGACAGACAAAGTTGGAAGTTTTGGAGACCAGTTTCGAGAGAGCAGACTTTGATGGTCTGGACATGACATGAGAGCGTGAGTATGTTGGTGGAAGGGAGCTGAGGATGGAGCTGCCAGGCAAAAGAACGAGAGAAAGACCAAAGAAAACGTTGATGGATGTTGTGAGGGAGGACATGAAGACTTGGCGACCCCTAACGGGACAAGCCGAAAGGAAAAGAAGAAGAAGTTGATTTTTTTTCTATAATGTATTCCAAGCAGTTATCTCTGATTAATAAAACATGTTTTATTGAAATCATTTATGCTTTTACCATGCTGTTAGATAAATGTCGATTGCAGGCTAGCCCAGGTGATGTCTGTGGCACTGTTGCGTCGTGTTCCGTTGTATTTGTATCTTGCATTGACGATTTCTTTGTAATTGCGACACGATAGTGTTGGTATTGGGATCTTGATGAAGTCCCTACAGAAGGCGCCGGTACCAAATGCATGGCCCGTCGCTGGTTTAGCATCGCTGGCTAGGCCTCTTCCTCCTTGCCACTCCTCCTGACAGACCACACAGGGCTTGTTCTGAAGCCCATTCCCGCTAATCTGATCAGGCAGGCAAATACGCCGGGAAAAGCGCTTTAATGATCCCCCTAATTACCTCAAGTCAATACCAACTGTATTATTAGACTCGGGGAAAATATTCCATTAGGGTGCTCCCAGTGGGAGTGGCCGCCCCCGCCCCACCCGGGTGCGCCCCCCCCTCCCCCCACCACCACGCTCCCTGACAGCCCCCCCACCCCCACCCGACACCCCCAACGCTTGTAATTAATTTTATGTACACACGCAGGAATGCACAAGGTCGCACCTGCAGCCCGAAGCCGCCCGACTCGGAACCGCCTAATCAGATCTGTCATAATTACCATGCTGCATGCTTGTGACACACGCCGGCAAATATTTCAATTTAACTACGGCCCGCGTGTGTGTACGGTGTCTGCGTGTGTGTTTGTGTGTGCGCTCTTGGGGAGATATTAAGGCCGATAAAAGTGCTCATGCTGGTACTTGTGTCCACTCTCTCTCTCTTTCTCTCGCTCGCTGCCGCTCACGCTTCCTCTTTCCCCGTTTAACATCATCATCATCATCAGATTTTTGTCTCAAATCATTACACAAAATGTTCCCCGCATACACATTGTACTCTGGAAGGTCTTGACGCGGTCCTTTTGGGACTTTCACAGTAACCGGACTCGCACATGCAGTACCACAGTTCCTCTCTTGGTACTCTGTCATGGGCTTTCTCTCGGTTTACAATGGAGCTCCTTCTGAGCTTCTCTGTACTTTTCCACAAGTACCCTCAAGGCAAATAATGCATCTTTGGTACTCTTTATGCGCATATACTTACCTCTGACCTGAGTCTAGCCTCCACTACTCTTTTTCCATAACTTCATTGTGTGGCTCATCATCTTTATTCCTCTTTACTTTCCACAGTTCTTAACATCGCCTTTGTTCTTAAAAAGAGGAAACTAGTACACTTTTCTGGTATCTGCTCTGCCGCTAGTATTCTATTGAATATGTTGGTCAAAAACTCCACAGCCACTTCTCCAAATTGCTTCCATACCTCCACTGGGCGGTGGGGGAAGAGTGAAGCTCCAGGGAGAAGAGATAGCGAGGGTGGACGACTTCAAATACTTGGGGTCAACAATAAAGAGCAATGGAGAGTGTGGTAAAGAAGTGAAGAAACTGGTCCAAGCAGGTGGAACAGTTGGCGGAAGGTGTCTGGTGTTCTATGTGACAGAAGAGTCTTCGCTAGGTTGAAGGGCAACGTCTATAAAACAGCGGGGAGGTCGGCCATGATGTACGGATTAGAGACGGTGGCACTGAAGAGACAACAGGAAGCAGAACTGGAGGTGGCAGAAATGAACATGTTGAGGTGAGCAGGATGGAAAGGATTAGAAATGAGCTCATTAGAGGGACAGCCAAAGTTGGATGTTTTGGAGACAAGATTCGAGAGAGCAGACTTCGATGGTTTGGACATGTTCAGAGGCGAGAGAGTGAGTATATTGGTGGAAGGATGCTGAGGACGGAGCTGCCAGGCAAAAGAGCGAGACGAAGACCAACGAGAAGGTTGATGGATGTGGTGAGGGAAGACATGAGGGCAGTTGGGGTGAGAGAGGAAGATGCAGGAGATAGGCGCGACCCCGAATCGGGACAAGCCGAAAGGAAAAGAAGATGATATTAATATTATTTTAGTAATATTTTGGAAGTAAATGCCACAAGGAGCTCTCTCAGTCAAATTTGAAATGAAGATAGGAAATAGAAATACAGTACAACCTAAGTTTACTAGCTAAATGCTAACATGTAATTGCATACCCCATTGAAGGTTTAACAGAAATTAGCATAGATGTTTGGGTAAGTATAATCAACACAATTCTTTCTGCTCTTTAGGAATGATGAATATTACCAGTTTGTTGGAAACTTATCGACTTCCACCAGTAGACCTCAGTGCTGCCTGGCATGTTGTGACACAACCTGGTACTGCACTTCAAATTCTAACTTGCATGTATCCTGTAAAAAAACAAAACAAAACAATTGCTTTAAAGTCCGAGATAGACAATCCCATTTTTCCGCTTTGCCAATCTTCTGTGGTGGCATCGCAAAAAAACCACAACCTCTTACTTGAGTGCCAACCAGAAGTTGTGGCCTGATGTTTTTTGCAACAGTTTTGTTCTCCTCCATAACCGGTCCACATATTTAATCTTGAAATTTGGATTCGGCTTGGTGCATTTTCCCCCAACATTTAGAATGGTACGAAGCTTACATAAGACTTTTTGACTAACATAAAACTTTTTAACTAAAGAAGGATCAAAAAGTTCCTAAAAGTATTATTATTATTTTTTTCATCAAGAACTGTAGGATGGTATGTCCTAACTTCAATCCAAAATCCATCCATGTAGAAACAACTCCATTGCTGACTAGAACTTGGAGAAAGGATCATAGTTCTACGGCCATCGGCCTGGCGGGACGTTTTAACGTTGTTCTGTTCTGTGGTGAAATCACAAGAACTTGCACGCAAGACGCAATGCTGCCACTTAAGCGTTGACCAGAAGCTTCTCGACATCGCTTGGATGGGAATCCACATTTCTCTCCTTTTTCGACTTGATGTCGTTTTGCCCAACATTTATAATTCTAAGAATCGTAACATAATGCTTGATGGACACATTCATCAAGGAGGGTCTTCCTGAAAGCCCCCCAAAACAAGGGAATTTCCCCGTTAATTCTATTGAATTACCATTTCCAAAAAAATGAGAATAGTTTCTGAGCACTGGAAGCAAACTTGTCAGCCAATTACAAACACTTATTTAGCTGACAGTCAATTTGCTGCTTCTGCGCCAGCTTCTAATTCAATAAGATCAGTCACGATTTATCATCTTAATTACGCTTTGATATTAGCAATTAAAGCCCGTATTTGGATTAAATCACAACCCGTGGCTTAATTGACGGAATCAGACTTTGCGTTGTCGTTTGTGCGTTTGAAATGCAGCTGCTGCCGCTGTTGTTGTTGCTTCACCGCCGCAGTGTTGGTGCAGTTTTATCCTCCATCTGCCCGACGAGCGCTGCAGCAGCACAAAAGACGTTCCAAAAAACTTGTACCCCCCCAGAAAAAAAAAAAAAAGATTACAGTGCAAAGTGAAGAATAGTCATATTTGACTTGTAGAGATCAAAACACTCAGTTTGTAAACAAATAAGGTGATGGTCAATCCAATCCTGACAAGTGGGTCTTGACTCTTCTACTATCTCAAACAGAATGTTCCCTGAATACACATTCTACTATCGAAGGTCTTTGTGCGGCCATTTTTGGACTTTCACGGTAATATTTTTGAGGTAAATGCAAGAAAGGATTTCACCAAGTCAAATTTCAAAGCAGGATTTATCCCGTGAGAAATAGAAATACAGTACGATCCCTAAATCTACTAGCCAAATCATAACATGACATGCTAGAGCAGGGGTGCTCAATGCGTCAATCGATCGGGAGGCAGTCTTGGTCGATCAAGGGACGGCGTGGCAAAAAAAATAAATAAAAAGACGTCAGCAAATGTTCCCTCTAAATTGTGCGCAAATGTACATCACTAATGCAGTCTCTTCGCAGATATTCTGCGTTGCGTGCAAAAAAAAAATAATCCAATGCAAATTGAAAGTATAACATACAGGTGTTCAGTTTGTGGCATTTTGCAATGTGATTCAATGAGTGAGGGATGACTGGTTGTTAGATCCAGTGGCACAATTCACATACGTACTGTAAAAAATGGAAAGAAGAAGCCACTGGTTTCTTTTAGGCAGCACACGGAACTTTCTCTAACAACAACCGCTGTTCCGCCACACTCTCTTTTTCCTAGTTTACCTTACACCCCCCCCCCCCCGCCACTCATAATTTCAAATGTTACAGTACTTACGCAGCCCATCAATGAGTTTTATAATGACAGCGTCCACCAGCACCACTGCTTTAGTTAGCAACACAGTCTGTCCAACATAGAGCAAAGACGAGTTAGACATGCATCTTATATTTACTTTTGATATTAATGGGGAAAGTTAAAGAGGAAATGCTGTTGTTTTAAGATGCAATGACTGTCAGAGTATGTGAATAACCAAAGAAAAAGTGTTTAAACTGGACGAGAGTTTCTCTTTTCCGAGTGGGAAGGGTCTGGTCTGAAGCCAAAGTAGAAAGTGCAGCATGAGATGGTGTGGATGAAAGCTACTTCTGTATTTTAAATATATGGGGGTAAAAATATTTGGCCACCACTGTGCTAGAGTATTGTTGTGTTATACGTCTGATGTGTTAATGTACTGTTATTTCAAATATTTAGCACCATAGCACCACAATTATCTATGCTATTCATTAGCCTGTCTATGGAATTTTGAATTGTATGTTAGCCTTAAGCTAAACTTAAACTGGAATGGAATGGCAAAAAACAGTTTGAAGTCTCTTTTTTTAAGTTGTTTAAACTGTTGCTTCCTGTGAGAAAAGTTCGTTTGAGTTTACTGTTATATCTCAAATTTCTGCTTGAAAGTCAGAGATAAATATTGGCCAAATGACAGCTCAGATCTTTGTAACAACGTTAGTCCGGTCACTCATATCTCAAGACACCCCTGTCTCTGTAATCGGTCAAAAAATGATCATGTGTCTACTTCTGTGATTTTAATCCAAATTCCATTGCTCATCTTCAGGTTTGAAGGTGACAGTCTTGCGAACATTTGTGTGAGCTGCACAGGAATAAAAAGATGTGCTTCAAAATAAGCGGAGCCACGCAGATGTTTAATGTGCTCCATTTAAGATGAACTGGTCATTTGCCTTTGGTTATTCTTTATGCTCCATCTGCCTCTGTTTGCTTGCCTAAACCTCGCAACCCCCGCCCCCCTTCTCCCCCCCCCCAACCCAAACTCCCTTGCACAAACGCACGCGCGCATGTGTTGCGTTGGCCCGGTCGAATCGGCGCGCCATTGTTTTCCCGGGAGCAAGCGGTGACACGTGGAGGTCGCACTTTCCTGCGCAGTCACGCCGTGGCGTCATTGTTGTCAAGTCAGCCCATTGTCCCCCCCGCCCAACCATCTTCCCCCCTCGAGGACGGCCGAGAACGGTCGAGGGGGAGGATGGTTTGTCACGCCGCGCAGCGAGGCGCAAGTCTGTCCACCTCTTGACTCAGTGTTAGATCACTATGTAGACATATTGTACATAAATACCATAAGTTGATTGGAATGATTCACGGTTTAACCCTGTCATGAGTCAGGATTCCGACGCTCAATGTTATTTTCCGCTCGTCCTTGGTGCTTCTTTACAAGCAACCGCAAGATTTTATTTACACGTCTTTTTTTATATTCCCACCCTGGCTTCAAGTTCACGACCTCTCGATGGTGTACGCGTCGTAATCTATCGCGAACCCACACTAATGCACTAGTAAATCCCAAATAATATTTACGACTATTTGCACAATTTTAAAAACTCAGCAGAATCCCTTTATTGGACAACTTCGCTAGGGTATTTCGTACCCCCTCGAAATGTGGGTGTGATGGAGTTCCACCGTGTTTCCATTTGCAAAGGGTTCACAATTTCTACGTACCGCAGTCGCTGTGGTGAAGTAATAATTACTGTAAATATCTCTATGAATAACACTTTTCATCTGTAACTATAAATAAGACTTTTCTCGTAATATTACACCTTTATGTTCATAATATTACCGTGATACTGAAAATTCAAATTAAAAAAAGTTTTAAATTAACATTTAAATTATTTAATTTATATATACATGTATTTATTTTATATTATATAAAATTGTATATTTTTATGATTAGAATTCTTTTTCCCCACATTCCACATACATTTTATTATTAGATTAAATTTATATTATTATATGATATTATTTTCAGAAAATGTTTTTGTCCTGTGCTGAAGTCCACAGTTATGGTACATTCTAGATTGAGAATAAAATTATAAATACATTAAATATTTGCATGTAAAACATTTGCTGGCCAAGAATACAGGAGAAGCATGGGAATGTAAAATTTGAAGAAAAAAAAACCCAAGTTTTTATAGTTTCTCTTCTCCGTGTTGCAGATTTTTGGGTATCGCTGGTGGGTTTGGTTTGGCTCTAATCGGGGTCTCGGTCCAGAAACAATTTGTTATTTATGGCATATCATATTGTACTGCTGCTGCCTCTGCAGTTCATTTAAGGCCAACTCGATTCTATTTTCATGCCCCCCCCAACCCTCCCACCGCCCTCCTCCTTCTGTGGCCAGCGGAACCGACGTTCATGTAGCAAGATGAAAATGCACCCCCAACGCCCCCCTCGTTCCTCCACAATTATTGCTTATTGTGGCGGGAGATTGGCATATGGTGCGCCGCGTACGCGGCGGTCATCCTCGGCAGATGGGCGTCCACTGTGGCGGAATCTATTTCCAAAGCAGCGCACGTAAGCTCGCGCCGGAGCAGGACCGACCGGTTCACGCATTTTTTTTTTTTTTTTTTTTTTATCGAATCAAACGGCTTTATCTTGACTGAGCTCCGCTTGGAGCCCGGCCAGGTCTGGGGAGACAATGGAGCGCTTTGTCTTTGTCCTCATCTTGTTTTTTTTTTTTTTTTTTTTTTTTTTTTGTCGGTGTACCTTGGAGGAGGCTCATCTTTCCTTTCCTCATTCTTTGAACCTGGGAACCAAAGAAAGACAAAGTGACGATGGGCTCATTTCATTTCAGTTTTCTCCTCGGAGAAGCTCGTCCGGACCTTGCGTTTCGTCATCCTTTGAGTCTGGGAACGGAAGGCTGTGTGGTTTTTTTTTTTTTATTCTTCCGAGGACTCGCTGTAGCAGCATAAGAAAGCAAACTGGTTTCATTTCAGTTTATAGCTTCAAGAAGCTTTTCTGGCCTTGACTTTGGTCATGCTGCGCGTTGGGGCAGCTGGAAAGCGTTGGCCTCACAGTTTTGAGTACCCGGGTTCAATCCCGGCCCTCCCTGTGTGGAGATTGCATGTTCTCCGCATGCTTGCGTGGTTTTCTCCGGGGACTCTGGCTTCCTCTCACATCCCAAAAACATGCAAGTGTGATTGTGAGGTGTGATTGTGAGTGCGGATATTTGTTTCTACGTGCCCTGCAATTGGCTGGCAACCAGTTTAGGGTGTGCCCCGCCTCCTGCCCGTTGACAGCTGGGATAGGCTCCAGCGCTCCCCGCGACTCTCGTGAGGATAAGCAGCAAAGAAAATGGATGGATGGGTGAGTTTAACTGTATGGTGACTGTAACTATAAATAAGAGTTTTCTTGTAATATTACACCTTTACATTCATATTACCGTGATACTAAAAATTCAGATTTTTTTTTTATAAATTTATCCTCCGTTTGTTTTCAAAATATTTTTCTGATTGATTGTATTGTTTAATTTAATTTAAATTATAATAATATATTGTATGGTTAAATAATAATCATACTACATATATATATATATATATATATATATATATATAGTATTTATTTATTTTTATTTATCCTCAGTTTGTTTTCAAAATATGATATTTTTATGGTTGATTATATTGTTTAATTTAATTTAAATTATAATAATATATATATTGTATGGTTATATGATAATCATACTACATATATATATATATAGTATTATTATTATTATTATTATATAACTATATAATATATTATTATAATATCAATTAAATTAAATAATATATTCATATAATGTTGGAAAAAAGAATTCTAATCATAAAAATGTAACATTTTGAAAACTGAAGATAAATTTTTAAAAAAGAGAACACGTTCGACGATTGTGGGGTTTTTTTCCTCGGATTTTTCTCGAGCAGTCAAAAAGACAATCTAATGAGCATCTTCTCTTATTTGTTTATTGTTTATGTTTGTCTTATGTTTTGGTTAGCCACTAAGTTCAAATAATTCTTTGTTATCGTCTTATCATTGTGATATCTTGGCCTTCGAATACTTTTTTTTTTTTTTTTAATGTGTGACATCATTATTTGGGCCTGTGACCCAAATGACCAGAGGACTTTGTCTTTATTTTTAGGACTCACTTTAGCAGCAGAAAAGGGCAAACCGATGGACATCTGTTGACTTTTTTTTCTCATTTATCCGCCGGCCGGGGTCAGCAGGATGGGCACGATAACGACCAAATGAGATTAGATGGGAAGGTGCGTGCGTGATTGGCCAGCTTGTGACTTCACCTCTCGCACAGCACATCAACACCATGAATTGCACTATTGTGCCATGTGAACCACAAAAGAGCCACTGATGGCTTTACGACCGAGCGAGTTCGCCGCTTCTCGCTCCCGCGTCCCACGGAAATCTCCATTCTTGCTTTTCCGCCGCCGAAACAGCCCACGTTGATTCTCTCGGTTATTAATTAGGTGCCGGTGACCCAGAGGCAGGGGATTAAAGTCTAATATTTTGGCAGGTGCGCGGCAAGATTGCGCGATAATCCCGAGCTGTCGCTGATTATTGCTTCGGACGAACCTGTTTACAGCATCTGGGCGCTCGGCTATAGGGGGAGGATTTCATACCTTGGGATGTCACCTGGGGGGGGGCTTTGAGCTACTCAACTGCTGCCGGGGACGGCGTTTACCGCTGGTACATGACAACGTTTGCGGAGTGAGAGAGGACTTTGAAATCGACCACGACTGGGAAAGGAGGGAGGCAGGCTGGGGAAAATCGGCTAATGTGCCCGTTGACGGCTGGGATAGGCTCTGGAACTCCCCGCGACCCTTGTGAGGATATGCGGCTAAGAAAATGGATGAATGGATATTAGCTGAGAATACCATAAATTAAAATTATTAGTTTTAATTTGAAACAAGACTAGAGAATACAAAACTCATTTTATTTCATCTTATCCATCTTTCTGAGCCGCATATCCTCACAAGTGTCGGAGGAGTGCCGGAGCCTATCCTAGCTATCTTCAGGGAGGATGCGAGGTACACCCCCAAACTGGTTGCGGGCCAATCGCAGGGCACTTAGACACAAACAATTCACAAAAATGAAGATCTCAACTTTTGCATTTGAACTCTTTTATTGAAGTTAAAAAAAAAAAAAAAAACCTTCCCGCTAAGATAGGGTCCGACACTCCCGCGACCCTTGTTAGGATAAGCGACTAAGAAAATGTGTAGATGGATGACTTTAATTGTATGATGTCTGTAACTATAAATAAGAGTTTTCTTGTAATAATACACCTTTATGTTCATATTACTGTGATTTTAAATTTATCCTTAGTTTTCAAAATTTGACATTTTTATGATTAGAATTCTTTGTTCCAACATTAAATGATTAGATTATATTATTTAATTTAATTTAAGAAAATGCTAAGAAAGGCTCAGAAAATAGATGGATGGATATTTATTTATACAAATGCACAATTTCTCAATGATTAAAATAATTCCAAATTCACGACATTCACTATTCCCAAAATCAAGTTCCGCTCTTTCAACTTAAATCTACTTTTATGTTTTGAAAACATCTGTCCCATCCGTCTTTTTCATTTTATTTTTTTCTGGAGAATTTTTTTTTTTTTTTCTCAATAGCATTCCAGAAATCGATCTGCAAAACAAGCTAATGGCAACAACAACAACAAAAAAAAACATCCTAAAACCTAAGGTGGGAATTTGATCTTGATACAAGGACTTTTGGAGGACCACATGTGGATGGCAAGAACTACAAGTATTGTCTAACTTTTAGTACTGCGGTCAATGATCGTAATTTATTCATAATTTATTGTGAGATGGTACTTTGTAGTGCAACCTTTGAAAAAGGGTCTGCACATCCTTCAGAATCTACTTTTTTTCCAAATGCAGTAGAAACCTCAAGATATTATTATATTTCCTGGAACTTTAATGAATATAATGTGGTGACAGCCATGCCTGGTGGGGCAGTCCCCTAGCGCCCTCTGTTGACCGGCCATCACTGCTTAAGAGTAGGGTCTCCACATGACTTGGAGACCTATTTTAGTTCCAGGAAATACATCCATCTATCCGTTTTCTTTGCCGCTTATCCTCACAAGGGTCACAGGGAGTGCCGGAGCCTATCCCAGCTGTGAACAGGTAGGAGGCGGGGTACACCCTGAACTGGTTGCTAGCCAATTGCAGGGCACATGGAGACAAACAGCCAATCACACTCGCAATCACACCTATGGGCAATTTAAAGTCTCCAGTTAATATATGTTTTTGGGGATGTGAGAGGAAACCGGAGTGCCCGGTGAAAACCCACGCAGGCACGGGGAGAACATGCCAACTCCGCACAGGCGGGTCCGGAATCAAAGCCGGTTCCTCAGAACTGTGACGCCAACGCTTCAGGAAATACAACATAAGAAAAATTCAAATTTTCTGGAATTGAAGGGGCAAATTTAAACCTAAAAATTTTCAAGGACCTTGTTTGGGACAGTCGGGACAAATAGCCCAAATGTCAGTGAGGCCTAAAGACTGGCGAGAAGCGGGCCAGGAACTTTCGGGGTAGGCTGTAAACCTATCGCGGTTCCAGGAAGTACAATCAACAAGAGCTAAAAAAAAAACAAAAAAAAAAAACACATTTACCGTGACTAGCGGCACGCTACTAAATGTAACCTGGACTTTGTGTTTAATGAAAATGGACTTCCTGGCAGGGAAGGGGAGTTCCCACCGTGTGGGCTTTGATTGGCTCTGCTACTTTGGGTTTAATCCTGCTGCTTTGCAGAGTGTTTGAGTTGGATTACGCTGTTGCAGCCTCGCGTTGGACAAGACAAGAGTGTGTGTGTGTGTGTGTGTCCTCCCTCCCTGCCGAATCAGCTGAAAGCACAGACGGCCCAACTGGAGCACGGTCCAAATCCCTCTGCATGCAAATTAAGAAGGCAACAATAAATGTGGCAAAGGAACAAGGTGGGCACGCAGGCTTTATGGCCCCTCTTTCTCTCTTTCTCTTCCTTTCTCCCGCCTCCTCCTCCTCCCTTTTTTCTACGGTTTGATGAGGCTTACGGGAGGATCTGGAATGGGACGCGCAAAGTGCTGAGTTATCTCCCGCGTGCAGCGTGTGCGCTCGGCTGCCACGGTCGGGCGCGCGCACCGCGCGTGCGTGCGGGCACGGGCCAGCCAGCCAATGAGCGAGCGAGCCGGCGAGCGGGCCGTGTAATCTGATGGTGACTAACACCGGACGCCAGATTACGACCGTGGCGGAACCCGCCCTGCGTTTTCTTAAGGCGCATAGTGGAAGAGAAGTTGCCATCGGACTCAAACGGGTCCTTGTAGGTCGAAATGCACAACATGCCCTCAAGTCCCAACCTTAACATATACAGTGTGTGTGTATAAAATATCTTTCCAGCACAAGTACTTCACATCTATTGTGAGTTTTAGTTACAATTTACCTCCATCATAGAGTCCCAGTACCTTTTGTATGACCTTTGCGTGTTTTTTTTTTTTTTTCATTCCCCAGGGTTGGCTGTGCGAGCTCCTCCGCTGGAAGGAAGACCCGTCTCCGGAGAACCGGACGCTGTGGGAGAATCTGTCGATGATCCGTCGCTTCCTCAGCCTGTCGCAGGCCGAGCGCGACGCCATCTACGAGCAGGAGAGCAGCAGCGGGCAGCAGCACCACGGCAACGCCGCCGACAGGCCGTCACACTTCTCGCACGTCTCCGCCGAGCAGCTGCAGGTAAAAACTGTCGCACGGGGGGAAAAAAAACTGTAGTTCGAGGCCGTGTTTTGTTTAATTGAGTGTTTTTCGTGGGACAGAATCATTTTTTTCTTGGGAAATTACTTCACTCTGGATAAATACAACTTTTTTTTCCCAAATCTATTGTTTTGTGAGGGGCGGCACGGTGGGTCAGCTGGAAAGCATTGGCCTCACAGTTCTGAGGTCCCAGGTTCAATTCCGGACCCGCCTGTGTGGAGTTTGCATGTTTTCCCCGTGCCTGCGTGGGATTTCTCCGGGCACTCTCGTTTCCTCCCACATCCCAAAAAACATGCAACATTAAGTGGTCACTCTCAATTTTCCCTAGGTGTGATTGTGAGTGCGACTGTTGTCTGTCTCAATGTGCCCTGCGATTGGCTGGCAACCAGTTCAGGGTGTACCCCACCTCCTGCCCGTTGACAGCTGGGATAGGCTCCAGACGCTCGTGAGGATAAGCGGCTAAGAAAATGGATGGATGGATATTATTTTCAGGCACTGATGGTGCAGTGGTACACTCCCCTGACAAGACAGACTAACTGGCGACCAGTTCAGGGATGCCTTTCGGCTCCAGAGCCCGGTGCCCCAAACCAGGAAATTAATTGAAAATTAATGGATATTATATTGAAAAATGCTATTTTCTAACTATAACTTATTTCTTGAAAAGAATACATTTATTTTAATGGTCAATATTGGTGGAAATAAATCGAAAACTTTGTTCTAAAAAATTCTCTGGAAAAAACAAAACAAAACTGAACTTTTAAAAAAATCTGCAATTTTGTTTGAATTTTTAAATATTCATTAACATTTAAAATTCTCAAAAAATATTAAATAAATCATTGTTTAATGATTCATTTACTGTCATTTGTTTTATGTAATGTGCACCCCCCCTCCTAAAAAAATCACCCAAAATCAATAACGAGCATTATACATAGGTATAATGAAAATCAACCAAAAATATTTCACGTTGTGTAGATTTATACCCCAAGGGGTTGTGAAAAAGGTGTCAACTATTATTCATATTTACATATTCAGTAATATTCCGATAAATGGGTGCCGCCCACCGGTGCCACCTGACGTCCTGGTGCCAGGTGCTCTGTTGCGATTATTAACTGATGCGACTGCGCTAGACTCCATAAAGGCTCACTTGTTACAACTTAAAACTAAAGGGAGAAAAATGTCTACTCCCAGGGCCAGTCACTCAGCTGCATTGAAAAAAAGAATAAAATTTTTTTTTTACAGATAATTATTGACAAATATCACTTTATGATGAGGAGGAAAGTTTTTTTTTTTTTTTTTACTCTGGGAAACAACATGAAAATCAAACTATATTCAAGAAAAAGGCTACATTTTCTCCTCAATTTTGGGGGGGATTAATAAATATAATTTTATTTAGATTTAGAAAAAACTTTTTTATTCCAAAATATTTTTAAAAAATTCTTTAATACCCTTTACCTAAAATTTAGGTATTACATTTAAAAGTTATTGAAGCCCTAAAAAAAAAAAATCCCATTATTAACATGACAAAGGCAGCATTTTGGGCTTGTTGTGTTGCGTGCGTGCGCTTGTCAAGTGTTGTTGTGCAAACGCGCTCTTGTGGATCATCTCCTCATGTCCTTCCACTCATGAAGATCACAGCGGGCGTGTTTTGCCGGGTCAACAGGCAACCCCGCTCGCCCGCTCGCCCACTCGCTCGCGAAAGGACTTTTTTTCGAGTGGCGTTTGTTTACGCTCAGGAACAAACGCGCACGATGCCGGCTCATCGGCCGGGGGTAAAACTCGGCAATAACGAGGACGGCTGACAAGAAAGGCAACAATTAACAAAGTTAGGTCTTCGCTTGAGGGAAAATTAATATTTTTCTCGATTTGGGGACGATGACCACTTTATTCTTGCAAAAAAAAATTCTGAAAATTTCTCAAAAAAAAAAACCTCTAAAGCTTATGAACCAAATAAACATAATTCTGGAAACTAAATTATTTATTTACAATACAATTTCTCTCATATAAATATGATTTAATTAAAAAATCCCTGCATTTTCCGCCATAAAAAAATTTAAAAAAATGTTTTTCAACAACTTAAAATAGGTATAATTATTTGGATTTTCAAGAAAAAAAATATTTTCTCCCCAAGAATATTTTGAGAATTTTTTTTCTCCTTGATAAAAAAAAATACACTTTTGTTTTAAATATATGATTTTTTTTCTGAAAAGAAAATACTTTTTTCCAACACCAAATGTTTTTCCCCATTGTAACAAAAAAGATTCTAAATACAAATTCTCATCTACAAAAAATATTATTCTTGAAAAAACAAATTTTTTCTTCAAAATGAGATTTTATACCAATTTTATTTTATACACACACACTCCCAAACGCCACTAATCTTGACAGGATCGATAAAGGGTGTATCAAAACATGGATGTGAGATGGGAATCTTATTTATTCCCCGGCGTCAATTTGCGTTTGTCTCCGTTCTTGAGGAAATTTTGTGTGCATGCGACGCTTAAACGGGCTAAATTAGAATTTCCGCGCGTGAACTTCTGCCATTTTTGCACGTCTCGTTTACAGCCTCAGCAGCACCAGTCGGCCCTGACGCTGCATCACCCGTCCCAGCCCCTCCCGTCCCAGCAGCCCCCCTCGGGCCCCCGCCTGCCGCCCCGCCAGCCCTCCACCGCCTCCCCGGCCGAGACGGAGGACGACGTCGTGCGCAGCCTGGTCAAGTCGCGCACGGGGGGAGGCAAGATCTCCCTGGAGGCCCTGGGCATCCTGCAGAGCTTCATCCAGGACGTGGGGCCGTACCCGGACGAGGAGGCCGTCCACACGCTGTCCGCCCAGCTGGACCTCCCCAAGCTCACCATCATCAAGTTCTTCCAGAACCAGCGCTTCTACGTCAACCACCCCGCCAAAGCGCCCAAGGAGACGCCGCCCCCCGCCCGCAGCGCCAGGAGCAGCGGCAGCAGCTGCGGCAGCGGCGGCAGCCCCGCCGCCTTCGACGAGGAACCCTCGGAGCCCGGGGAGGGCGGCGACGCCCTCAAGGAGACGGACCAGAGCACGCAGACCAACGGCAGCGCCTTCGCCGTCAAGACGGAGGAGCAGGTGGGGCGAAGCGGCGGGGGCCCCGCGTCCCTCACGGAGCAGGCCGATGACTAAAAGGAACAAAAAAAAAATATGATACTGGCCTGGACTCTCCAGTTTTGCATTTTGTAAAAGTCTTGTATTATGATGATGATGATTCACTGTAAAGACTCTTCCTGCATCGATTCATAACCTGCACAAAGAATCAAAACAAGTGGAAATCGTTAGCCTAACAGCATAATCGCCAGTCATATTAAAAAAAAAATAAATAAATAATAAATTCAATCCCTCTTTTTTTTTTTTTTTTTTTCGTCCTGCCCTCGATTTTACAATTCAACCTTTGTGGATTCCCGTGACCTGAATGACTGACAATCTTCATAGACAAAGGAAAATAATACGCATTTTTTTTGAGCAAGCACGTCGTTAATTTTTTTGTGGCTTCAAAATGACAACAGCAATGATGCTATCAGGCTAACAATTTGCTTTAAGGACATGTTCACACGTACTGCAGTTGTTTCAAAAAACTCTTTCACACCATTAAAAATATCGTCAATATATAACAGGATTTTTTTTTTTAATCTGTCCACATAGAGCCATAATTCTAGTGATTTTTTTTTCCTCTCAAAAATGCAAAATTAGTTCTTCAATTCAAAAGAATATTATTCAATATTGAGAAATCGATTTACAAAAAATATACAACTAATTTGTACATGTCGAGCTTTTTTAGGAAAATTGGACTCATAAAATAATTTTTTTTCTCAAAAAAAAATACTATTCTCGTGAGGTTTGAACATCGTCGAAAAATAAAGTTTTCATACAGGTTATAGATAAAATATTCTCATAACAAAATTGTGTTTTTTCTAAAAATCCCTTTCTCTCTCCAAAGGATTCCTTTGCGGAAAAAAAAAAAAAATTTATTCTTGTAGGATGATAACATTTCCAAGAAAAGAAAATACTATTTACCCCCCAAAAATACAAAGTTTTTTTTCTTCTGTAAAAACATATTTTGTGGAAGACGTCACTACTTTCAAGATTCCCATTCCCAAGATGTGACTTTATTTTTGTAAGATTTTGAATTTTACTGTAAGAAAACAAAATGTCACAACATTATGACTTGTTGCCGATTTTCTCATTCCAAGGACATTTTCTTGAATATGGCTATTGTAAAAGTAACATTTTCCCCTCAAAAAGATGAAGTTATTCTAAATAACTTTTTTAGAGGAGGGTTTCAAAAGATTTCCAATATTTTTTTTCCACACAATACATTTTTTTCTGAAAACTATGCTGTTGTGGTAAAACTACATTTTAAGTTCTTGAATACTATAACTATATTTAAATTATTTTTTTCTCCCACAAGATTGTTTTTCTTTTGGCTCTGGAAAAAAAAAAATCTTTTAAGATTGTGATTTTAATCACTTAAAAGATGGGCCAAAAATCCAAATACTTTTCCTTGAATTAAATACTTTTGGGATATATATTTGAAAAAATAACCAATTTGTTTTAAAACACAAGATACTTTTTTCCTCAACATTTTGCCCTTTTTTTCTTTTTTTTTTTTAACATGAGACACTTTTTTTAAATCTGCAAATTATAGTTATTCTGGAATCAATAAGAATTTAATTTTTTTTTCATAAAATTGTCTTTTGTTCCTCTAAATCTTTTATTCATGCAAGATTCAGATTTTTTTTTTCCAAATACCGAGGACGAAATTATGGATAGTATTCACCCTTGCCAAGTTTTTCCTTTTTCTAATGAATTAGAAATCAGAATTTTTATTCGGACCAAAGGCATCTAAAAATGTTTTTAAAAAATCCCTATTAGAAGATAAACGCGTACGTGTGGACACGCCCTCTCACTGATCTTGGAGGTCCTGATTCGGTCAGAACGTATAAAAATCCATGTGGGTCTTTTATTTTATTTTACTTTTTTAATTCCCGTGGAGGACCTTTGTGTGTTTTTCACGGGCGTGATTTTTTTTTTTTTTTTTTTTTTTAATTGTTGAAACAAAAATCAAGGACCAAGTTGTTTGACAAGGCCTTAAAAGACCACAAGGCCACGTGCTCTTCTTCTCAATCTTACGACGACGACGATCAACAAGCTGCCCGTGTCCTGTCGGGGAGGGAATCGAATCTATGGAAAAATTTCTCTCTACTTTTATGTGTATAAATAAATATCTGTGATATATTCTGATCAAACTATGCCAACAATGCCTTGTACCACACGGTTCCTTTTGCCACTGGAACACACAATGAGAAATGTGAATGATGCCATCTTTCTTATTTATTTGCAGTGTTGACGATACAACTTTTTTTTTTTTTTTTTACATTTACATATTCCCCCCACGCCGCCTCATTTATTTTTTATTTATAAATGGACAGACAGACAACAACAAAAAGTGTCTTAAAACGTTTTCCGTGGAGAAATGTGCTTTAAAGGTGGCCTCTAATCCCTGAAAGAAAAAAAAAAAATAATAATAGCGCAAGATTTCATGTTGTATGCAATTTTTACAAGGATCATGCAAATAAGCTTAAATAGCGTGTAGGGAGAGAGAGAGAGAGAGAGAGAGAGAGAGAGAGAAAGAGAACAAAAGAAAACATTATGCAATCTGTGTGGAAATCATGTCTGTCTTCCTTGTTTGGTTAACAGGCTAATTGCGTACAACAATTGAGTTTTTGTCGTCGTTTTATTCTGACCGATTGTTTTGCGACGCACTCGTCGCTCTTCTAGCTGGCCAACAGACTTTTGATGTTTGTAAAAGTGTACATAGCACATAGACAAAAGACGTGCGTGTCTTCTCATTGATGTAAATAGAGTGCAAAAAACAACAACAAAAAAGAAAGAAAGTCTGTGGTGCCTCGTTTTCACTCAGCTTCTTCTTCTGCATCTTTTTGTGCCCGGGAAACGGCGTTTGGATAGTTCGCGGGTCAACAGATATGCCCGCACCCTTCAGCTGTTTAGTAGCCGTCGCCGTGTGTACCCGTTGGGTCGGGCTGGGCTGGCCTTCTCTTGATGTTCTGCAGTTTTTTTCTTTGTTTTTTTTTTTCATGAATAAACAAAAAGCCACAGTGACACATTGTTTTGCTAATGTTTTTCTTGAAAATATTAAAATAAAATTCTCCTGAAAAATATTATTTCACTTGAAATACAGGTATGCTATTTTTGAATGATGCAACTTACACAAATAGGTCATGGCATTTTTCTTAGAAAGAAGGAAACTATATTTTTAGTCAATTTTTTTCTTTGGAATTTTTTATTTAAATAAAAAAAATAAAAGTGACTTTTTTGTTAGCTTTTATCAAAAAATATATATATTAATATAGCAATAAAAAACTTTTTTAGAAAAATACTTTTAAAAATATTTTTTTCTAGAAAAACAAATTAAACTTTTTCAAAATTAATTAAAAAATGATTTGTTTCTGAAAAAGATTTTTCAAAATTAATAAAACATTTTCTACCAAAAAGTGTCTAAGTCCCCCCCCCCAATATATATATATATAGAGAGAGAGAGAGAGATAGATTTAAAACATAAATAAACAGCGCTTTTTTTTCTTTCCACTGTAAAATATTTTATTGAAAAGTAAAACATTCTGGACGTTTTCATCAGGAAAGAAAAAAATGCAACTTCAATTTTATGATGAATTTTGAATAAAAATCTTGACTGAATTGCGGGGGGATGGTTGTGCTCCAACAATACGAGATTGCACTGCTCAGCCTCCTGGGTCAGGTCTTTGCTGGGGTTCTGGAGAGGAAGGTCCGTGTGGAAGTCAATACTCTGATGCAAGAGGAGGACTGCGGTTTTGGTTCTGGCCGTGGAACAGTGGACTCGCTTTGCAAACTCAGCAGGTTCTTCAAATCATCTGGATTTGCCAAGTATGTCAAACACACAAGGAATTTATCTCGGGTAACTGGAGCCTTGTTTTCTGGACTTGGAGAAGGCATTTGACCGTGTCCCTCATGGAGTCCTGCGGGAGGTGCTTCAGGAGTATGGGGTACGGAACCCCTTGCCTTATCAAGGCAGTACGGTCCCTATACAACTGGTGTCAAAGTTTGGTCCGCATTGCCGACAGTAAGTCGGAGTCATTTCTGGTGAGGATTGGACCCCTCCAAGGCTGCCCTTTGTAACCGATTTTGTTCATAATTTTTATGGACAGAATTTCTAGGCGCAGCCGAGGCATAGAGGTGGTCCAGTTTGGTGGCCTCGGTATCGTATCTCTGCTTTTCGCAGACGAAGTGGTTCTGTTGGCTTCATCAAGCCGTAATCTCCAACTCTCACAAGAACGATTCGCAACAGTGTGTGAAGCGGCTGGGATGAGAATCAGCACCTCCAAATCTGAGACCGAGGTCCTCAATTGGAAAAGGGTGTGGTGCCCTCTCCAGGTCAGGGATGATATTCTTCCTCAAGTGGAGGAGTTCAAATATATTGGGGTCTTGTTCACAAGTGAGGGAAGACTGGAACGAGAGATCGACAAGCGCAGCATCTGGTGTGATGTGGACTTTGTATCGATACGTTCTGGTAAAGAGGGAGCTAAGCCGAAAGCCGAAACTCTCAATTTACCGGTCGATCTACGTTCCTACCCTCACCTATGGTCAAGAACTGTGGGTGGTGGCCATTGGAAGAAAGAACAAGTTCCTGGATACGGACTTGCCCGGACTTCTCCACATTGACAGGAGCCAGATGAGGTAGCTGGGGCATCAGATTCGGATGCCTCCCGGACGCCTCCCTGGTGAGGTGTTCCGGGCACGTTCCCATCGGGAGGAGACCCCGAGGACAACCAAGGACCGGCCAGAGAGACGACGTCTACCGGCTACCCTGGGAACGCCTGGGGATCCCCTCGGAAAAGCTGGACCAACTGGACGGGCAGAGGGAGGTCTGGCTTTCCCTCCTTCGACCGACCTCAGTTAGTTAGAAATGGATGGACAGAAAATGCAATTTTATTAACGTTCTGCAAAAACTTCCATGTAAAGACATACAACTATAACTAAAACAATCCCAGAAATATGACTTACTGAATTTTCTTTTTTTTTTCCCTAAAACAGAAAACGTTTTGGAGACTGACTTTTTGAAAATGTATACAAAATTGGCCTTTATTGAAACTAAAATGTTTTTTTTTTTTTTTTTTTTTTTCAAATGCCACTTTTAATATTTTATTAAATAATGCCATTTCCTGAAAAAAAAAAAAAACATTTTAAAACTTTCATCTATTTTATCATCTCACAACTCCCCCATAATCTGAAAAATCCACACTAAATCTATGACAATTTCTTGAAATTCAAATGTTTTTTTTTAAATACTCATAAAACTTTTTTTTAACCTTTTTTTTTTTTTTAAATCAGAAAAAGGCCAATTGAACCCCTTTTCTGCCACTACTATCCCCATTTTCGTGGAAAAAAAAGCTCCGCTTTTCTTCTTTGAGGAATGCAAAATGTGTTTGAAGAAGTGCCCCCCCCCTCCCGCCACCGCAATCGACGGCGGCGGTCGGGAGCCATCTGCGCGTCTTAAACCTTCGGCGCCCAAGCAAACACGAGCGATCCCAGGGAAAACAGACTTAATGAGCACGAGCGCCTCGGCGCCGCTCGGCTTGTTTGGTGGCGTCTTCTCGTCGCTTTCTTCATATTGACAGATATTTCCTGATATTTGTTTGCCGGCGAGAGAGCCGTTCACTAATTGAAAACGGGAGCTCGCCGAAAGCCGGAAAAGAAGCTAGCGGGTGTTTTGTCCCTGCCGTCCTTCTCGGCGGGTTACGGCGGGGTTAGCAAAGTGCCAAATAATCACACACACCTGCACGCTTGCGTAACTGACATTTTAATAACGGCCTGGGAAGCTCGTCATTATCTCGGGGAGGCTTGCGCAATTGGCGCCGTGCAACTTTCTTTTTTTATCAAGCGCATGACAAAGCGGGCCGGAGGTCAAAGTGCAAAGCGCAAATAACTGCGGAGCATCGACGCATAAAATGTGAAATGACTCAACGTAAAACAATAGCGACGAATCAAACATAATACACGTGAATAATGATATCATGAGTGAAATAAAAATCATTATATTTTCATCATCCATCCATTTATTTTCTTAAAAATCTAAAAAGAAGCTGGGCATTTTCCTTTTCAACCCAAAAATGTTAATTCTGTCCCATTTTAGATTAAAAAATAAATACATTTTTCCACTCAAAACATTCTTCATTTAAATTTACTTGATTTTGGTCTTTTTGGAGGGAGGGGGGGAAGCCAACTCCCCCAAAATAAGTCTGATTATTTTCTGAAATATTGTTTTTCAAATTCTTTTGCAAAATTAAACAATTTCATAAAAAAATCCTCACAAAAATCGATCTTTTTTCATATACAGTTATCAAACTTTGTCTTGTTTGACAGTGAAACTTCCGTCAGGAATATTTACAAACACTTCAGAATAGGACAGAAATATGACTTCTAAAAAAAAAAAAATACAATTTGTTTGAGTTCATTTGTTTTCCTGAAAAAAAAAAATTATTACACAGACATTAAGAAAAAAAAGTTATTACAAAATATTTTTATGATCATTTTAATACAAAACTTTGTCCCCCCAAAATTATTTTGGTCCAAAAAAGACATGATTTTATTCTTGAAAAACTTTTACTCTCAAAATATTTTTTCAGAAAAAACATTTCCAAAAGAATATGCTGTCATTCTTGTGAAATGACGCAAAATTCTCCCAAATGTCAACCATGAAAAAATAATTTACAGGATTTTCAACTTTATTGAAAAAAATCCATCTTCTTTCCTAACAATTGCCATTTTAGTGTCAGAAAATTAGATGCTTATCCTATTAAAATTACAAGTTTATTTTGGTAAAATCTGGAGGGTTTATTTATTTATTTAAAATGATAAAGTATCCTTTAAAGTGAAAAACTTTTTTTTTTTCTGTCAACAATGTGTCATTTCTGGACTTGTTGACGAAGAGTGCAGCCAAACTTGTCTGTTGAGTTTGAGTTTTTTGGAAAAAAAAAAAAATTGCATTCCACTGAGTATCACTTATGCAAATTCCCTCAGCCCATTGTCACCACTTCAGACATATAATTAAAAAGAAAAAAGGTTATTAATAGGACAATTGAGGCTATTATTACTTGTGTAATTTGAGTACGTTACGATGTGCCTGTGAACAATGCGCTTCAACCGCAAAACTGGTTTGATCACCATCTTCCTTTCTGGTCCTTGAGAGCACACCGTAATGATGATTGACTGCGGGAATGAAAAAAAAATTCTTTAACAGTATCAACATAAACATAAAAATAAATAAATCAATCAAACTAAACCAGGTGAGAGTTCACAAACCCATTTTATTCTTTGAAAGAAAAAGTCAGACGCGGGCTGACAGCTTTCCATAGTGGGCGGCATATTATGTGTGTGATACAGCTGCAAATAAGTATTTGGACAGCTAGAATTCTGATCCCCGTACAATCAGTAAAACTCAAACTTGTAACATGGCCACAACCAAAGAGCTGTCCAAAGACACCAGAGACAAAATTGTACAACTTCACACGGCTGGAAAGGACTACGGAGAAATTGCCAAGCAGTTTGGTGAAAAAAAAGGTCCACTGTTGGAGCAATCATTAGAAAATGGAAGAAGCTAAACATGACGGAGTGGAGCCCCATGCAAGATCTCACCTCGTGGGGTCTCAATGATCCTTAGAAAGGTGAGGAATCAGCCGAGTACTACACGACAGGACTTGGTCAATGACTTGAAAAGAGCTGGGACCACCGTTTCCAGGGTGACTCTTGGTAGTACACTAAGACGTCATGGTTTGAAATCATGCATGGCACGGAAGGTTCCCGCCACATGTCAAGGCCAGTCTTAAGTTTGCCAATGACTTTTTGGATGATACAGAGGAGTCGTGGGAGAAAGTTTTGTGGTCAGATGAGACCAAAATGGAACTTCTTTTTTGGTCATGATTCCACTAACGAAGTTTGGGAGAAGACGAATGATGAGTTCCATCCCTACTGTGAAGCATGGGGGCAGGAGCATCATGCTTTGGGGGTGTTTTTCAGCACGTGGGACGGGACGACTGCACCGTATTAAGGAGAGGATGACCGCGGTGGCCATGTATTGTGAGATTTTGGGGAACAACCTCTTTCCCTGAAGATGGGTCGTGACCGGGTCTTTCAACATGACAATGACCCGAAGCACACAGCCAGGAAAACCAAGGCGTGGCTCCGTAAGAAGCTTATCGAGGTTCTGGCGTGGCCTTGCCACTCTCCAGACCTAAACCCAATAGAAAAATCTTTGCTGAAACTCCGTGACCTGACCTGAGACAGTAGAGATTTAGTCTCATTTGACTTCAGACAGTAAGACAAAAAAATGAAATGCGTGTTTTTGCACAGTGTACGTAAACTTCTGGCTAACTGTACACACACACATATATTATGTTATTTTGTAAATAAATAGATCTTTTTTTTTGTTTTCATTTCATATAGAGGAAGGTGTAATTTTTGTTGTTGCGGTCAAAGCTTCCAAGTGAAGTACTGACAGTACGTTAAGTGTTTAGCGGTAATTCCCACGCGTGGCTTGAGCGGTCCCTCCCTCGGACAACGATGTCTATCATAACGACACGGAGCTTCTCTTTTGGATTTACGGCGCAGCCTCGAGGGCTTGTCGGTGGTGCGGCCAGGAGCAGACCGGCAGACGTCGCATTTACCTGCATTATTTGATTTGATCTGGAGATAAAAGCCTCAGGAAGTGTATCTGCTGCAGGTTCTGGCGGGCCTGCGCTCCATCATGACTCATGCACGGGGGTGACCTCCAACAAGGCCAAACAGTCCTCGTCCTAGTAGCAACCGCGACGCAGATACTATTCCACCCCAGCCCTCTAGATGGCAGGACTATGAATTTCAAAGTGAAATGGAAATTGTTTTTTCTTTTCTTTTTTTGTTTCTTGCATAATATCCATTTCTCCATCCATTTTATGAGCCGCTTATCCTCACGAGAGGAGCCAATCCCAGCTGCCATCGGCCAGGAAGCGGGGTACACCCTCAACATGGTAATATTAATTCATATAAATTAATACATAAAAAATTGAGGACATATGACTTAACTAGAAATAGTGTCCTGTTTAAAAAACGACTTTATTCTTCTAAGATTACATGTTTTTTCCTTATTTAGAAAACAAAAACCAATCCATGGAGTATGACATTTTAAAAAGAAAAATTCTCTGAAATTTTCTTCATGAATTCTGTCTTTAAAAAAAAGTCTTGTAAGATTTTCTTTAAAAAAAAATTTGTAATTTTAGATCTTTTGATTGAATTATGATTCTCAAACTACAACTACACTGCAATTTTTTTTAGAAAAAATACAAGTTTATTTTTGGGCAACTACTACTTTTTTTTTTTTTTTCCCCAGAACAATGTCTACTCCTGAAAAATGTGACTGCTCTTGTAATATTGACTTACTTCCCCTATCAAAAAAGCTTTTTTTAATGAAAACAGAAGAGTTTTATTATTTACCACCAATATTTAAGATAATATCCTAAAAAAAAAAATTAGGAAAAATTAATTTGAGAAGAAAATCATTTTCGGAAAGTAGGACTTTTTTGTTCTAAAAAAATATTATTTATTCTAGTAAGAGTACATATTTTTTCGATAAAAATACAACTTCACTCAAATAAAAAATTTGCATAACATAATATTAAAATATAATATTAAAAGCTGTACTTTTATAAGATTCCAATTACTCAGTGTAGGACATTTTAAACCCCCCAAAAAATCAATTTCCCTGAAAAATCTGAATATATCAATTTGTAAGAGTGGAGGGTTATTTTTCTTCAAAGGTAGAGCCCTCCCCCCCAAAAAAGCGTAGGACCTTTAATGAAAAAAAATCAAAAAGTTATTTGAAAATGTTAATATTCTGGTAATTTTCTTATCGTTTTTTAAGATTATAACTTTTTAAAACATATTCTTAAAAGATATTTAAAAAAAAGTAGTTTAAAAATTTTTTAATATAATTTGTCAAAATGGTAATTTTAGAAAAAAAAACTTATTCTTGACTTTTTTTGCATAAAAAAATAAAACATTTTCTTATCACTTCTCATAAAGATATGACTTCATGAAGGAATGATCGTTTTCTCCCAAAATATGATTTCATACTTTCAAAAAGGTGAGAACGAATTCTGTGATTGGCTGATAAATTAAAAAAAAAAAAAAAATCTAACATCCAAAAAATATGTACTGGAAGTAGTCCAGGCAAGAGAAACTCTGAAATGAAGAAAATATAATAATAATAAATAAATAGATGAATCAATAAATATACAGATAAATACATAAATAAATAAATACATAAATGGATAAAATAATAAAAAAATATGTAGGGTATAAATTAAGATTTCACTAAGCAAATCTCACATCGGCCTTTGGACGGTCTCGTCCATCCTCCGTTTGAACATTTCGCTGGCAACAAGTCAGTCAAAGTCCTTCAGCAAGCAGGAATCGCGCTATTAATAAAACTCTCGCGCCACACACGACCGGCAGCTCGCCGCTGTTGTCATCTCGAGCGTCCTCTCGTCACTCGTTGACCCCCCCAGCCCCCACCTCCCCCGAGGTCCTCGTCACGCTCGTCCTCGCCGCTTTTTCACTTCCTGGGCGAAAAAGCGCCGACGCCACTCGTCGCCGCGCTCACCAAAACAGACGCGACGACCTCGTCGCGCTGAGGTGCCACTCGACCGTGCAATAACGTTTTGATTTGAAAAATAAATAAGTCAAAAGCATTTCGCAAAACTACTCGACTGCCTCTCGTTTTCTGATTTACTCTTTTCACTCTTTGGGTGTTTTTTGTTTTTATCCTAGCTGTTGTTGTTGTTTTTTTCTCACAAATTCCTACTAAAAAAATCTTGAAAAATCTTAAAAAAGCTTTTCCATCCATTCATCATCCGAGCCGCTTATCCTCCCAAGGGTCACGGGAAAGCCAGGGCCGATCCCAGTTAACTTGGGGCGATACACCCTGAACTGGTCGCGTCACTGAGTGGGAATCGATCCCACGCTGCCCGCACCAAAGTCATTTTCAGAAGAAAATGTTTTAAAAAATAATGAAATCATAAAAATTAATAAACTGTTAAAATTACAATTTTACTTTTTCACACATGGACTCAGGTACGCATCGGACATGGAAAACTACTTGACTGCCACTCAAGTTGAAATGTATTTTATAATTACGTTTATAGATTTATTGCTATGACTTATATAAACACTAAAATTACTGAACAATTTTACTTACTTTTCAAAAAATACTACTTTTTCTAAAAAAAAAAAAAAAAATACTCCTCTGGGAAAAAACAGATTAATCTCAGAAAATAACTTGGACATTTTTCATTAAAACACCAACAAACTCACTTAATTCTCAGATTTGCTCTTGTAAACACTCCAAAACTGCTCTTTTTCTTTCAATTATGAATTCCATTTTTATTTCTAAATATGACTTTGTCCCTGTAATTTCTGCTTATCTATTTTTTCAAGAGGGGGAAAATTTTACATTGAAATTCAGACTGTAAATTACAACGCTGTTTGAGTTGTATTTATTTTCTTTATTTTCTGATTATTGAGGCAACAGCCAATAACATCAACTCCAGCTACTGCAATTGTTGAAATGGTTGCTAGGCAGAATTCACGTGGGCATAATATGTTTTGCCCCAAGGCCAACTAAAGTCAGATAAACACTGACGAGAAATTTCCACGAGACAGACACAATATCGAAAACATTTTGGGAAGGCGGCCGTGGCGCCATCTGGTAAAATTGGATCTTTCCTTTGGATCGTCGGCACTTTTAAAACGTGCGCGGCAGAAGCTTCGACTTGACTTTGCCCGCAAAACCCCTGCAATCCCCCCTCAGCCTCCATCTTTGATTTTCCTAAACGTGGTTAAACCGAGCTGAACCTCCGCAGCATTTGAACCTTATTGAACGGAAAGCGAGCGGGATTTTGCACCTGGGAGTCGGCGAGATGCCGAGCCGAGGGAAGTCGCGGCGCGGCCGTCGGATTCTGGGATCGCGACGACGCACTGACAGATGGCTGATAGAAGCGAATTCGTTTCCACATACCGGGAAAATGAATGCACGTTTTCAAGCCACATCAAAAACACGAGTTTGAGGAAAAAAAAAACAAAAAAACGTTGGCTACAAAATATCCATACACAATTATGTTCTGTCATGCGTTTTCGTTTGGGATATATGTCCTTGGATCGTGGCGCATGCACACACAAGCACACACACATATATATTCAAGGTGGGACTTCATTCAAAAAAAATTATCTAATCTTTGCAATGAATGAATCTAGATTATTGACATGTGTCCTAGTAGATGATAAGTGTGATAATTAAATATTATTAACTCCACAAATTGCATTTCAAAACAAAACAGTAGAAAAGAGCCCCAGCCAAAATCGAACAGACAAAGTACTTTTTGGGCCTTTTAATTTTTTCCAGAACAATATTTGCCTTTCAATGGTTTCTGTACATTTTCAGACCCTTTATGTTCAAACACTAAAAGTGGTCTACAGTCCACCGACTCGGTGCCCGGGGGCGCATGGTTGCCCACGAGGACCACTTAAGGCGTATGCGATGCATTTTCTAAAAAATTGCACAGGTCGAAAATTATTCTTAACATTATTTGTGCTGGGCGGCACGGTGGGATCAGCTGGTAAAGCGCAGGCCTCACAGTTCTGAGGACTCGGGTTCGATCCCAAACTTGCCTGTGTGGAGTTTGCAAGTTCTCCCCGTGCCTGCGTGGGTTTTCTCTGGGCACATCCCAAAAACATGCAACATTATTGGACACTCTAAATTGCCCCTAGGTGTGATTGTGAATGCGGCTGTTTGTCTGTCTCTATGTGCCCTGCGATTGGCTGGCAACCAGTTCAGGGTGTACCCCGCTTCTTCCGCGTTGACAGCTGGGATAGGCTCCAGCACTCCCCGCGACCCTCGTGAGGATAAGCGGCAAAGAAAATGGATGGATGGATTATTTGTGCTTTAAATTTTGCATCCGCCTTGCTTACTTCAATGAAATATTTCAAATGTCGTGTAATATAAAGTATTTATATATTTGTAAAGTATAAGGAGTTTTCTGATTTTGGAAGTTTGTCGCAAGCGGGTCAAGTAGGTCATACGATCGGCAATCATGAATTATCCTCGGCCTCAAAAATGTTGCAACCCACATTTCAAGTGAATTTGTCGGTTTCAGCAAAGTTGACTAGTCCTGGTGATTTGGTCATATGACCGCGTTTGGCATGCTGACAATGTTTTGTTTTCTGTACTCGAAGCATGGGCAATGCTTCGAGTACAGAAAAATAAAACTTAAATTCAACCTTATCTAAATTGAAGTTAATCTAATGTAATTCATGAAGTTAGAACGCAACATAGCATGAGATTTGGATTTAACGGAATAAAAGCCGTCAAAGCGAGTCTTCCGACACCATTTGAGCTTAAGCCGTGACCCGGCCGCGACTTTCAGAACCCGGCACCTCCAAAGAATGCCTTTTGTCCCTCGCCACTTCCTGACATTGAAATCTGGACAGAATGATCGTTTTCTCCACCATCCCGGAGGCCGGCCCTACGTCATCACTTACTCCCAAAAATAGGCGCGTCGTACTGAAATTGAGAAACGACTTTTAAAATGTTTCTACAAAGCGGACCTGACAAACAAGACCTCACGCCTCCTTTTTCGGGGCAAATTCTCGTAATGACCATCAAACTTTGGCGCCATGCTTCTTCCTCTTACATGTTGGAGGCAACCAAGATCGCCAATTTAACATCAACCATCCATCTTGGATACCGTCAAGAGTACGAGCTATGGAATTTGTTGACCAGTTTCATTTCTGGCATGGCTCCTTTAGACTTTTCTGTGCATCCCATTACAAAAGAAAGTTAGACTGGGGGGTTTGCACGTTGGCCTCACAGTTCTGAGGTGCCGGGTTCAATTCGAGACCCGCCTATGTGGAATTTACATGTTCTCCCCGTGTCTGCGTGTTTTTTACAACATAACATTAACCTTAAAATGGTTTGGGAGCATCATCCTCATCATCATCAACCCCGTCGTCGGTAGCTCAGGAGAAACTGGCTGCTTGAAAAGTAGATCTTAGGGTAAAAATGTCTGGGCACCCCTGTTCTAAAGTTAGCACAAGTCCTGGAATTTGCCACTTAATGGCTGCGCCAACCCAAAATGACCAAATACCTGTTTGACTGGTTGTGAGTCCTTGAGACATTTCGGTGCTACCTGTTACAATTGACACAATTTTGTGTCCAATGGTGACACTGGTATGTGGGGGCTATTTCCCCCCCCTTTCTACTGAGTGAGTTTTTGGGGTGGCATGTTCAGGACTCCTAAAATACAAATGGGGTCTTGTATGCCTGGTGCTGAGTCCGTATGTGTTTAATTGATGTGTTTCCGGTGTGTTTAATTGTGCTGGTGTGCATATAATAACAAATGTACA
This sequence comes from Syngnathoides biaculeatus, assembly GCF_019802595.1. Classification (NCBI taxonomy): domain Eukaryota; kingdom Metazoa; phylum Chordata; class Actinopteri; order Syngnathiformes; family Syngnathidae; genus Syngnathoides; species Syngnathoides biaculeatus. Next base: position 9,283,412 of record NC_084644.1, read on the forward strand.
ACTTTTTCCATCTCGCGCGAGGAAGAGACTGTCTGTGAATTTTAATTGCGCCGGATGTTGACACACACATACACGGAGGTGTTCCCTAAGGTATAAAAATTTTAAATCAACTAAGTAAGAAAGAAAGTCTCCTTAAATGGGGTGATGGCGTGAAGGGAGGCAGGGAAGACGCCAAATGAAGAGCTAGACGGGGGACGGGAGGCTTTTGAATTCCCCAAAGATGGTTGATTATTCCGTGCTAAAAGGAAGCGGGAGCGGGAGTGCTCACCGCCGATGTGTCGCATTAAAACGCTCGCCGCACTACAAAGACCAGATGTTGCCACATGCCTTATTTATGCGGCCGTCAGCTCGCCGTCGTCGCGTCCGCAAAACATCTTTTGACCATTTTTTTTTTTGCACCCAAAACAAAAATAAGCAAGGCCTGACGAGGATTGGCAAGGCAAGTTGAGAGTTTTTATAGCACCCATCCCAAGCAAGGCAAATGCACACAGTCGGAAGCTCATGGCCTGGTGCAAGTGGCCTCGATGCCGGGAAATAAGCGGCCAAGTCACGTGGTTTTGGCGTGAAAACAGAGTGGATTACGAAAACTGGGACCGAATTCCAATGAAAAATTTGGTTGCAAACCAAATTGAGTGAAAACCAAGATTCCACTGTATTAATGTTTTAATCAGATTAATCTCTCCCAGACTTGGGTACAAGCGGGATGGAACAGTTGGCAAAAGGTGTCTGGTGCGTTATGTGACAGAAGAGTCTACGCTAGGATGAAGGGCAAAGTTTCTAAAACAGTGGTGAGGCCGGCCCACGATGTACGGATTAGAAACAACAGGAAGCAGAACTGGAGGTAGCAGAATGAAGATGTTGAGGTTCTCGCTCGGAGTGATCAGAAACGAGCTCATGAGAGGAACAGCCAAAGATGGATGTTTTGGAGACCAGTTTCGAGAGAGCAGACTTCGATGGTTTGGACATGTTCAGAGGCGAGAGAGTGAGTAAATTGGTAGAAGGATGCTGAGGATGGAGCTGCCAGGCTAACGAGCGAGAGGAAAACCAAAGAAAGGGTTGATGGTGTTCGAGAGGAAGATGCACGAGATAGGCTACGATGGGACAAGCCGAAAGAAAAAGAAGAAGACTGTAGTATTTATATTCTTTTTGCACTTTGTTGGTGTGAACTTTAATGGGCATGGCCGGACAGAGTGAAGTGAGAGCGAGGAGGGCAGCTAAGCACAATTTTTTTATTTGACAGGGCTATGTCTTGTTTAAAAATGAAGCTCCTCCCCTCACTAAAAGTTTTTTTTTTTTGCACCAAGGTGCCACAATATGGCGCCGAACCATCCATCCATTTGCTGTACTGCTTAGCTTCACACGAGGTCACATGTGTGCTGGAGCCTATCTTCGAGCGATAAACAACATAAAGCAAAGCATAAACAAACAACAATTCGCACTGCCAGTCACAGGCAATTTAAAGTCTTCGATCAATCTACCACACATTTTTTGGGATGTGGGAGGAAACACAGAGAGAACATGCAAACTTCACACAGGCAATTTGAACTTCAGTTCTCAGAACTGTGAGGCAGTTGTGATAAACAGTCGCCCACAGTGCCAGCGCCAAACTAGACAGGGGTCGGGTCTGAGTACAAAATCAGCAAAAACTGAAACCTGATCAACATGTTACATGTGGGTTTTTTTTGCCAATTAAAAGACAACAGGTCCCCCCATAAATGTAAACAGCAAATTGCAAATATGCATCTGAACACTGCAGTCAACTGCGAATATGTGAGGGATTATTGTTCTCTATTTGCCGGACTGTTGATGGGAGATAGAACTTCTTCTTCTTCTTCTTTCCCTTTCAGCTTGACCTGATTAGGGGTCGCCACAGTGTCATCATTTTCCATCCAAGCCTATCTCGTGCATCTTCCTCACAAACACCCACAGTCTTCATGTCCTCCCTCACCACATCCATCAACCGTTTCTTTGGTCTTCCTCTCACTCTTTTGCCTGTCAGTTCCATCCTCAAGTTCGGCTTCCTGTTGTTTCTCCAGTGCCACCGTCTCTAATCCGTACATCATGGCCAGCCTCACCGCTGTTTTACAGACGTTCCCCTTCATCCTAGCAGAGACTCTTCTGTCACACAGAACACCAGACACCTTCCGCCAACTGTTCCACCACACTTGGACCCGTTTCTTCACTTCCCTACTGCACCCTCCATTCCTCTGTATTGTTGACCCCAAGTATTTGAAGCCGTCAACCCTCGCTATCGCTTCTCCCTGGCGCTTCACTCCTGTTTTCCTCTGTTTTACTTCGGCAAATCTTCATTCCTCTCCTTTCCAGTGTGTGCCTCCATCTTTCTAATTGTTCCTCCGGCTGCTCCCTGCTTTCACTGCAGATCACAATATCATCTGTGAAAATCATGGTCCAAGGGAAATCCAGTCTAACCTCATCTGTTAGCCTATCCATTACTACCGCAAACAGGAAGGGGCTCAGGGGGGATCCCTGATGCAGTCTCACCTACACCTTAAATCCTTCTGACACACCGACGGCACATCTCACCGCTGTTCTGTTGTCCTCATACATGTCCTGTACTATTTTAACATACTTCTCTGCCACACCGGACTTGCGCATGCAGAACCAGAGTTCCTCTCTTACACAGTCATGGGCTTTCTCTCGGTCTACAAAGACACAATGTAGCTCCTCCTGACCTTCTCTGGACTTTTCCACGAGCATCCCCAAGACAAATAATGCATCTGTGGTGCTCTTTGATGGGAAATAGAACCACAATCTCAAAGCGGCCTAATTTCAGCAAGACACGAAATAGTCTCCTTTCTTTTCTGTCTCAATTGCACATAAAATCTTTGTTTCTATTGATGCTTTTTAAGGTGACAATAAGATAGTCTTTTTTTTTTGTTGTTGATGCGCCCTCCTTTGACCCGAATACAAACGCGTTATCTGGCATCATGCGGCGCTAAAAACTATTAGCCAGCGAAGCCAGCAGATGCTGACGTGCCACTCGCCTTTCCAGCGATTATTATTTATTTATGCTACTCAATCAGGAGCCGCCCAGATGCCAGCAACGACTCTGGCGTAGCACGCACACTGGGAATGGCGGCGGCCAAAGCAAGGCATTCTGGGTAACAAAAGCGGGCTAATGGAGATGTCTGGTGGCGTGCCAGGCCGGCAAATTCTACCTGATGATGCCGCTTTTGTTCCTAGACCGCTAATCGCTGAGCATGCGTTAATGGCGACTGAGCTAATTGCCAAGGTGCTAATGACTAGTACGCTAATAGGCCTGACGTCTGTCACACGTGATTGTTTTTGACTGGCCGTCCTTTTTGGGGATGGGGGTTTGGTCATCTGGCTCTGGGAAAAAAAAAACAAGTGGTTATGCTGGCTGCCTAAATAACCCCTGTTGCAAAACATGTTTCTGCAGCCTCTCTACTAATGTCAGTGGCGCAGGCATCAACATGCTTTGTGCGAAATGAATTACCGCTAATTAAAAATCAACAGAAATGAGCATGCAACACTCCGTGCCCCATTAATATTTTAACCAGCAGAAGCAGCAGCAGCAGTAATTAAAGCAGCACTCACACTTCTTTCGCTAGCCATCCACAAACTGCCCCCCCCCCCCCAAGAAAAACAAAAACAGAACGAAAAGAATACAAGAGTCCAGGTGTGTCTGCATGTCAAGAGCACCAATATCATGATGGATCGATATCATCTTTCATCGTTAGCCGGTTTGACTACAAGATAGGAGGCGGGAGTCTCGTGGCTAGCACATGGATCCTTAGTGCATCGCTAACACGCTTGATTTTGTGAAGGAACATGACCAAAAGTTTCTGGGAAGATGTGTTTTTTTTTTTTCTAAACACAGTGCACGCTCAGTTATGGCAGCGAGATACTTTCCAGATTTTAACAAATTCAGGATTTAAACCATTTAGTGATTTGTAAGCCAGTAGTAGAACTATATACATACAGTAAGTAAGGTCCAGTCCAGTCCAACTATAAAATACATTCTAAAGATAACTGTCATGAGCAAGTTCGAGCGATTCTGTGTCCTTTGGTTAATCACGTCCTGTAATGTTCATTAGTTTGCCCCATAGCCATCGGACCTCGCTTTACGTCTTTTGGATCCCGCCTAGCCTAGCGTATCTGTACCTCTGCCTTGTTTTGGACTGCTTTTTGTTACCGACCTATTTCCGAAATAAAACCACAGCAAACATTGCCAGAGAGACCTGCATTTGAGTCCGCCCCCGCACCGTTGGCTCATGACAATGACTGGCAGCCATTTTTGAGAATTGAAACGCTCTGTTCTGACTACACGGTCAGGATTTTTTGGGACGATCACGGATGGAGTGTAAAAGTATAAAAGTAAGTACAGAAAAACGATGGGCTATCACCGATCCGATAACAAGATTGAGCAATGAATGACGTGTTGCTTTACTGTATAAACTTGTGCACTTAATTGGTCAAAAAAGGATATATTTACAATAAATAATGTATCTTTGTTCATTGTGAGAATTTACTCCACTGAGGCATAGTGACAGACAGAACAAATGAATGGTCTTTTATTAGAAGACAGTAAGTGCACAGAGCAATTCGTGTATCTACTTTTTTTTTTTTTTTAGACATTTTTGTTTATAGGTCTGCTGTGAGATTTTTTAATTGTAAAATATGTGCCTCGGCTCCAAAAAGGTTTGAATTCGCTGCTCTGGTCGGATAATCTGTTCAACAGAACAGCAGCATGTTTACACACAACCACGAGGGCTCGTACTAGCTTCTTCTTCTTTTTCTTTCTGCTTGTCCCATTAGGGGTCGCCACACCATCATCTTTTTCCATCTAAGCCAATCTCGTGCATCTTCCTCTCTCACAGCCACAGTCCTCATGTCCTCCTTCACAACAACCATCAACCTTTTTTTTTTTTGTCCTTCCTTTCCTTTCTTTTGCCTGGCAGCTCCATCCTCAGCACCCTTCTACCAATTTACTCACTCTCGCCTCTGAACACGTCCAAACCATCGAAGTCTGCTCTCTCGGACCTTGTCTCCAAAACATCCAACTTTGGCTGTCCCTCTAATGAGCTCATTTCTCATCCTATCCAACCTGCTCACTCCGAGCGAGAACCTCAACATCTTCATCTCTGCCCCCTCCAGCTCTGCTTCATTTTGTCTCTTCAGTGCCACCGTCTCTTATCCGTACATCACGGCCGGCCTCACCACTGTTTTGTGAACTTTGCCCTTCAACCTGGCGGATACTCTTCTGTCACACAGAACACCAGACACCTTCCGCCAACTGTTCCACCACACTTGGACCCGTTTCTTGACTTCCTTACCACACTCTCCATTGCTCTGTATTGTTGATCCCAAGTATTTGAAGTCGTCCACCCTCGAAATCTCTTCTCCCTGGATCTTCACTCCCCCCCCCCCCCTCTCATTCACGCACATATATTCTGTTTTACTTCGGCTAATCTTCAGTCCTCTCCTTTCCAGTGGGTACCTCCATCTTTCTAATTGTTCCTCTGCCTGTTCCCCGCTTTCACTGCAGATCACAATATCATCTGCGAAAATCATGGTCCAAGGGGAATCCAGTCTAACCTCATCTGTCAGCCTATCCATTACTACTGCAAACAGGAAGGGGCTCAGCGCAGATCCCTGATGCAGTCCCACCTCCACCTTAAATTCTTCTGACACACCAACGGCACCAGTGACTACCAACACCCCACCATTTTCTTCATATAATACAGTCGGCGCTATCCTCACAGTGCCGAGCTTATCCGGTTGCATTTGAGTTGACAAGATAATGCCCTACGATCGTTTAAAAAAAAAAAAAAAAACGGGATGTGGTGGAATCGGAATACAAGATTTTATTGCAGTGGTGAAAGAGCAAATTTGCCATTTTGTGTCATTTTGTCTCAGCTACATTCTCTACCATGATGCTTACTTTATTTAAAAATAACTTCATTAGCTGTCAGATATTTACAGTACAGGGCTGAGACTGTAAAAAAAACTTTATATATCTGGTCTAGCATGTATCCTCCGCAATAAACCGGTTCACTGTGTACGTATTTTATTCAAACAAAACTACGTGCCCTGATAAACTGTAACTTGTAAAGTGTCTCGATATTAACTGAAGTTAAAAGGCAAGTGACGAGTGAGTGAGGGTCAAAAGCTAACAAGAAGAGGCGTGGACCTTCCTGACTACTAATAGCAGCGCCGTGATTGAAGACGTGCTCAATCCAGACGAATATGAAGTGGCGGAAAGTCACGGCTGGCGTTTTTTTTCTTTTTTCTTTTTTGAAATGATGTTTACAAATGGCTGATGACGTTGAATGGGGGAAATCAAATCCAGTTTTTACTGTGCGAGCGATACCGATCCGCACCCAACCCCCGCCCCTCCACTTTGAGTGTTCCAATATAATGTTCAGAGTCGCTTGTATATTTTGCCTTCGACATTGATGGGCCGCATCTCTGCCTTTGATTGCATTAAATGCCATTATTGCTATTACGCCCATTATTACGGCTAATGAGGGAAATACGGCCCTGCTTTTCCTCAGCCGGACTTTCACCGCGGAAATAAACGAGTACAAAAAAAAAAAGGCTCTGATTGAATTAGACTAAAAGCAATCTCTAATAAATGGGCCTCCTCCATGAGACCGCGCTCGCCGCAATGAAATTAGGGTGAGCTGATGCCGGAGCTTGGACATCACCTTGGGAACGCTCTCGCGTGTTTGTGAAGATGGAAAACGTGAGCGTTCAACAAGTTGTTTTAACGCTTTGAAGTAAATAAAAATAAAACTATAACAACAGTCTGGAGTCTATATGACTGTTTTTTTTTTTTTTTTTTTTTTGACTAATGAGGTTTCAAATCGATCCTCACAAGGCCAGGGAGGCGACCCACGATGATGTCAGCGCTTTACCGTTCTCTGATTGGTTGGTCACTGTTCCAGTGAGGCATGTCTGTAGCCGTGTGCACATATTGACACATTTAATAATCAGCATCTCTGGGGACTATGATGTATTTGTAAGTCATGTTATTGGAGTTGTCGGATTTTTCTATAGAAGAATATCAAATACGTTTTCAATCAATTTTTTTTTGCGATTAAAATACCCTGAAGAAATAATACTCACCTGGAAACCCCAAAAGATAAAATAAAATAGATTTCAGCATACTCTCGAAAAAAAAAAAACTGCAATCACGCTTTTAATTTGAACAATTAAATATTGATTTTGAATTTGACCAGATGATGTACAGGAGGGGTCACCAACGCGGTGCCCGCGGGCGAATTGTAGCCCGCGAGGTATGTTCTAAAAATACCATAGGCCAGAAATTGTGACTATTATTTGTGTTTTAAATTCTGAATCTGACTTGTTTACGTGAATTAAAATTTTAAAATACCCGTAATGTCATTTACTACAATAAATTAAAACGAAAATATTTTATGTGCGTGTAATGAACTGAGTCTGAAATTTGCCGCAAAAAGGTTACGTCGCCCTGATGTACAGTATGTGTCAAAGTTGCATGCTGTCAAATTACATATTTTTTCGGCATAGTGTTGATGTTTTCTATAATGTTTTTCATAATAGAGGCGCTATTAAATAATTAAATCAGGGTAAGTCCCCACTGAGGGCCCAAGTACTGAAAGATCCATTCACAGCCGCTTAAAGGGGACACTTCCACTAACAACCCAGGCTAAACGTAGCTCTCCCTCAACATACATACATACACACGTCACTTCAACATATGATTTGATTTCAACCATCTTTTAGAGGTAGACAAATGTCCCGTTAGCCTTCATGCCACCCAGTAAGGCCTGGAATTTGTGGACAAAATGACAGAAATACAGTAGCTGCTTTAATTTCACAACTGAACCTCTACGTACGGACAGACTATGTCGTAATCTCGGTGCCATCTGTTGCCCTTTTGCTGCCACGGTCAGCGAAAGCCGAGCTTCCTTCGCCGTGACCTCATGAATTCTTTTTAACGCCATTTTGGGGGGAAATATGGGGAATTTTTATTATCATAGAATTCCATCAGCGGCCCACAGGGACTTTTATTGTGACGATGTCAATAGACTTTGTTGAGCCTCAAATAATCACATAATGCCCATATTGTGTGTTTGGGACCAGATCAGGTCACGCCATCAAACCTATCGCCGCCGATAATCAGCGTGCTGTTGTTTTAAAAGTCAATTCATTCAACGCATCCCCTAAATAAAAAACCTTGGGAATAAAAGTATGTTCCACTTATCAGTGAGGCACTAGCACTACTATGAAAACTACTTGTACTGCTAATAATGATTTCCTGGCCCTCACAGTCACTTTACACAAAGAAAAACAAAACAATGATAATAAAAAAAAATGCATAGTGTAGAAATGTTTGAATCAGTACCTCTCAGTAAAGGCGTATTGTAAAAGATTAGTGTAAAAACTTCATTTTTTTCTGTAGTTACATGCGAAAACTAATTCATATTTGTCTATTTTTAAAACAAATTTCTCTTTATTTCATTGATCTATTGTAAAAAGTACAGAACAGATTTTTACAAATAGTTATTTTTCAAGTTTATTATACAATTCGTAAATTAATTGGGACTGGATTAATCATAATAAAATTAAAAAACAAGTAATAAAAATGGAACTAAAATGTACTGGAATGGATGTTCATATTTTAATGTATTTATTTTTTGTTACCTGTACACATTGGCCAGGATCTAAAGGTAAATCTAGATGAATTAGAATATTGTGAAAAACAAAATTTTTTTCAGTAGTTGATAATGTAATTTTAAATGACATAAGTTTTTAGGGGGCATATACTAGTCTATAATTTTTGCTTTTCCACTTGTTCTAGGTGTTTATCTCCACTGCTCGTTGAAAGTTTCTATCCCCCCGCCCCTGTTCCAAATAATAAATAGAACATTGATAATTACACTGTGTATATAAATCACATCATGTGACATGCATAACTTTGTTTGATTTCCTCCAAATCTGATCCTCACAAAGCAACGCAAAACCCCATTGACAAGTACATGATTAGGATCGATGTTGCGGTTTCTTAATGTAGTATATCTACAGAACACAGAACACAAACGGTGGAGCAACACATAAAAGGAAAATTTAACAGTACTCACGAGCACATGTTCTCCTAATGTAAAAACTACTAATATTACTGCAGTTTACTGAGTCACTTATAGTAGTTAAGAAACTCTTATCCGTTTGTGTCTGGATGACTATAATTCTACTACCCCATGGTGGGCAAGCTACACACACAAGAAGGAGCAGTAATGAATGAGTTACGATGGAAAAAAATTCTTTCTTTCTTACTGTAAAATATTATTGAGTGCTGTTTTCCTAAATCAAAGATTACTCTTTTGATTTTTTTTTTTTGTGGGATTTTGTGGGAAGGCTGGAACGGATTCATGGCATTTCCATTCATTTCAACGGGGAAAGATGATTCGAGAGTGTTTTGAGTGAATGAAGCGTGAGAATGTGGTCACGGAAGGAATTAAACCCGTACCTCAAGGCGCCACCGTGTCATATTGTGGCAATCTGGAGGGAGAGAAGGTAGCGAACGCAATTTTGGAACAGCACTCAGAGAAGACGCTCCACTCCTCCGTCGAATCCCTTTTCCACCTCTGGGGGCCAACTGGCGATCAAGATGGCGCCAAGCATGGCCATATTTGAATATCCTAAACCAGCTTAGGCACGCTTTCGCCCGCCCGACGCTGCCAAAATGCCAAGAGACCGTCGGCAGCGGCGGCCGGCCCCCGACGCACCAACCCGGGCCTCCCCCCTGGGGCCCACCCGCCGCACTATCGGCTGACGCAGAGCACGCCCTCGGGCTGACACCTTCCTACTCGCGGAGGAGAGCTGGCCACTTATCAGTGCATGGGAGACCGTTGAAGATTTGATTTTCACACAAGATGGGGCCCCATCGCATTTTACCATTTTTCACCTCGTTCTCGGGGATGGCCGGATGCCCACATCCTCGCGAGATGAACGGGTCGTAGCCAGCCAGGTGTTCTGACTTGACACCCTTTGATATCTTTCTCTCGGGTTGGTTAAAGGCACAAGTCTACCGTGTACCATGGCAAGAACTTTGGAAGAACTTGAAGGGAGAATATGAGATGATCTGTCATCCGTCTCCCTGGTGGAATTAGTTGACATGATTCCTAGGTGGCAAGAGAAACAGTTGGTAGCAAATTCTAATGTCCGTATTGAATTTTAAAACAAAAACTAAAACAAATGAAAAATAAAATATCCGTATCCAAAAAAAGAAAAACATTAAATAAATTAAATTAAATAATTTAAGTTTGAGTCAAAGAAGTTGCAAACGTCTGAACTCTTTGAACTCACCGCACTTAAAATGCATCGCACCTGAGTGAAATACAAATTTCCCGTAAATACATTTTTAAAAAGCTTTAAAAAACAAACTTCTAAACATGAAATGGAAATAGGTTTTGTACTTTAAACTTAAACACTACTTTAATGTACTTTACTGGAGTCCAAAAAAACATTACGGCACTGTAACATGATGTGCACTGAATATTGAATTCAGGGATTCGTTCGCATACCCATGGAAGGGGCCCACAATACCACACTCGTCTATACAGTAGATGTTAAGACGTACACAACAACAAAACAAACATACACTATGTCATGTTTGGGGGAGTCTTGCCTCCTGATTTTCTGACAAAAGCAGTTTTGTAAGAGCAGACTAAGAACATTTTCAGTTCCTCACAGCAGCAGACAGACAAAATAAAAAAGGCAACCCAAAGATGGCACTGCCAGTTTTCTTTTTTCTGCTCTGCGTACTTTTTTTTTTTTTTTTTTGTCCAGACGGCAACCGAGCTGCTCCCAGATCAGCTGCTGTTGACTCAACGTATTGACACGAGAATTTGGGGCCAAAGTCCTCATGCGAGATGTTGATTTTTGATCTGGAGGCAAGCTGTGAGTTCAAATGGACTCCTTTTCACACTATTATGGGATGCCACTCACTCTGATGTTTATTGTGGCCTTACTCCATGCGACAATCAACTCATGTCCACCCCATACAGGTCCTATTCTACATCCGCACCAGCAAATAAATTTAAATTTATTAAGGTGATGTAAGCAAGACAGCTCAACAGCAGTAAAAAGCACAATACTGTGCAAGGTACATAGTTTCCTTTTGGTCTAACCCGTTAACCCATAAATTAGGTATATGGTCTATTATTACTGATACAGTATTAGTATTATCTGTAATCCGTATTTTTTTGTTTTTTCCCCACTAATTACATATTTCTGGTTCATTATTAAGAATTAAAAACATCCATTTAATTTAACACAAATGTAATAATTTATTTTTTTATTACAATTAAAATAATTTAATAAATACAACTTATCTATATAAATATAGCTACACACACACATATATATATATATATATATATATATGGGTTATTATTGATGAATGAAATATATTAAATATTCAAACGTTTATTTTAAACAAATGTCTTTTTTTATTACTAAATGTTATTTTTTTCAATCCAATGTAATTTGTCATCTCAAAATAATAGCTTTGATGAGAATTTATGTAATTACTGTATATATTTATTTTCAAGCATTTTCTCAGATTGTGGCTCTTCCTTTTTTTCACTAATTACATATTTCTGGTTCATTATTAAGAATTAAAAAAACATCTATTAAATGTTACAACACAAAACACAAATGTTATATTTTCTTTTTTTACTACAATTAAAACAATGTAATAAATACAACATATATATATATATATATATATATATATGGTTTATTGTTAATGAAATCTATTAAATATTCTCACATTTTAAGATTTACATTAAACAAATATAGATCTTTAATTTTTTATTACTAAATATTATTTTTTAAATGTAATTTGTCATCTTCTCAAAATAATAGGTTTGATAAGAATTTATGTAATTACCGTATATATTTGTTTTCAAGCATTTTCTCAGATTGCGCTTCTTCCTTTTCGATCCGCCGCTCCAAATAGTAAATTCCTTCCCATGCGAGATTAATAAACTTTCATCTTATTTTATCAAGACAATATAGTGGATTAAAAAAAAATCAATGAAAGTTGTGCGACATTATAGTGGAGGCAGTGCATTAAAAAGCAATTAAAATGAACTATTGCATTAGCTGACAATGAACCAAGCGGGCTGTGTTTTGTTCGGTGAGCGCACAGAGTTCTTCATTAAGCGTTATTAGTGCCTGCGCGTTAACGGTTATCATTAGCTTCTTAAATTAACAGAAGGAATAGAAGAGTCCATGTACCATTCATTCCATTTCCAAGTGACAATCAAAAATCAAAACCGAGACATACCCGCTCATTTTCAACCACTCTCTCAGTCAGCTGGGATTGACGCCAGCACACCTGTGACACGAGTACGATAAGTGGTACCCAAAACTGATTAAATGAAGGGGGAGAATTACTGATAGATATATGTTCATTTCACGTTTATCCTAGCGTTAGGCTAGTAAGTGGACGTTGATTAGACAAGATATTATAGTTTGGGTGAACATTTTGGTGTTTAAAGTGCCACTGTCGTGAAATGCATGATTTTTAGTATGTTGTTAATGAAAAGAACGGCAGCCAACATACCCATGCGTTTTTTCACCACAAAACATGATTTTGACGTATACAGCTTTTTGTAACTCCACCCATGAAAATCCTCTCAAGGGATTCGTTTTTGAAAAGAAGTAGAAAGTAACGTACATGGCAGCACCGCCCTCAAGTGGACTCGTTTGTTTCTATTAGTTTTACCTCCGGGAAGGAAGCTCGTTCTTCCTTCGTGTTAGCCGAAATGCCGGCTCGTTGCATTGCTGGACATTGCTTGAACGCTCGGGAGGATGGATTTACTCTTCATAAGTTTGCAAGAGACCCGGTTCGTCGTGAAAAAATTGATTGCACGGGTGCAAAGGGCGAGAGCTTTGTGGGTTCCAAATGACAGGTAGATTTGTATAGAGCTACTAAAAAAAAACAATAGTTTGGGGCGGACCACGTAATCCGTCTCTCATAATAAAAGATCCGCGTACATATGACAGGGGTGCTAAATGTGTCAATGTGCACGTCGGACGGCTTCCGCGTCGGGCTAGCCTGCGTCGGCTCACCAGCGAAGGCTGCCACATCGTGCCTCACCGACGAGCACGGCTTCGGCCAGGCTGGCTCATAGCTCGTCGGCGAGGCACGACGCAGCAGCCTCCGTCAGCTTCGGCGCCGCGTCCACCGGTCACGGCTTCGGGTGGGGTGGCTCATCTTCGGCGCCGCGGTGGCTTATCACAGTGCTGAGCCGGACCGCTTTACGTTGTTGTCATCACTCGCGGCCGAGTACGCTCCATACAGTCATACTGTCGGGGAGTCTGTTGTTAGTTTGAAATGATCCGCATATAATCTAAATATGGCTCGAAATGATACAATAATATTGCCCCGGTCACTTCATTCGGTTGCGAGATGTTCTCTTCTTCGAAAAGAGCTTCCGTGTCAGAAGGGGCGTGTTGGTCTCCCGCAGTAGGGGCCACGGCGCGTTTTCAATGGCGAATGTCCCAGTGTGACGTCACGGACAGTAAATGCAGCCAGTATGGCGACCACTTGGATGTCATCGAATGACACTTCCGCAACTTTGCGCATGGATGACGGACTCTCCGCTCATATTCATTTTTTCGCATAGACATTGAAGTGAATAATGTTACACCTATTTTTCATTTCACTATTTTAGTTTATAGGGATGACACTTGACCTTAAAATACATATTTTTTTTTGTTTGTTTTGTTTTATGTGTCAATTCTACAATGAACATCAATTGGGAGTGACAAAAGTGACAGCCGGTAAGGACTACCACTCATCGCATTGTGTTTTAATAATGAAATGTGAAAAATCAAAAAATGGAAAATGAAGTATGATAAGAAGAAGTTGGTGCTTGTTAATGAAAACTCCGACAGATTTCCTTCCGCCAACTTCCTGCAAACATGCAGCAGGTGCAGCATTTTGGGTAAATATTGATCCCGTAAATGTGCACCGCCGTCGCCGCCAACAACATGGCGCGCTATCGTCTTCGGGGCCTCCGGCTCCCACAAGGCCACCGTGGAGAGCGTACAACTGTTGCGAGTGGGTGGCACATCTGTTCGCCGAGACAGGCGAGGGCCCCACGAGTGCCGCCACGGGCGGGTGGGGGGTTGTCAGAGACCGGTGGGCGCCCGCCTGGGCTATGCGGCGCATGCTAATGGCTGCTCTGGTACAGGCGCCTGGGCCTTGACGGGTGCCACTCGCCGTCAGATCCCAGCCGCCACTTTTCTAATATAGGGAGCATTAAGGCGCATGTTTGTTGTCCTCCACTGCTTTCCATCCATCTGTTGCCGTGACGCCATACCCCGCGCTTTGCCATTGAAGCACCATATGTACACAGAGAGCTTGCATTGGTCCAGCCATTTGGAAACAAGAGGATAAATTATGGCAAAGCGTATAATTTGTGTCTGGACTTAAGCAGAATTTTCATAATTTGTGGACTTCATTATTTTTCTGATGACTTTTTAATTTTACTCCCTGCGTTTGAAAACAGATGCCTGCACTTTCTACTACTTACTAAGGCTTGAATAACTGAAGACGTTTGTAGTCAACTATATAATTTTATGAAAGTCGAGTTAAAGTAGATTACAGTGTTGATCCTTTTCCAGTGCACTGCTCCCAAACATTTTGTGCGCCATGGAACAGTTTCAATTACATACATATTTTGACATACCGACATTGAAATAAACAAAAACAAAAGATTAAAAATGCAACTCACTATTATGCTGAATGTAGTTGTACCTTGTGGACACCATGCGCGTTTTTCTCATCAACAAACAGGCCGGTCTCATCTTGCGTTCCATAGCATAGCTTGTTGTAAGGGGGGGGACATCGTAGAAAAAAAAAATCACCCAAAATTTCCGGCCTATAAGGCGCGACTTTTTTCACATGCTTTCAACCCTGTGAATTATACGGTGATGCGGCTAATTTGTGCGTTTTTTCTAACGGCCGCAAAGGGACACACGAGGGGAAAAGGTAAGAGTGAGACCTATGTGTGCCGAGGAAGTGACTTTTACCGGCCCGGCACTGTTCACGCTGCGCTAGCCTGTTACTGCCGTGTCTCTGTGATTTTTACCAGTATGCTTTTTTTAACTGGCCCTGTTAGCGCGGCGGCACTAGAATTAGCACAGCGGTGCTCGCGTTAAACTCGCTGTTTACTGTCTTTCTTTGTAAATATCCCGTGTTTCAATGACTGTTTCGGCTTTTCACGGCTGCGGCCATAGTATGTACCAAATGGTATTTCCTTTACAAATGTACTGGGTGAGGCTTATAACCAGGTGCGCTCTGTAGGCCGGGAATTATGGTAAGCATTTCTCAGTTTCACTGTTTAAGTTGCATTTGTGGTTTTATCCAGTCAGTCTCATTTTTAGCAACATGTTTTTACATGCTTGTAGCATTCATAGGGTGGTTAGTTACACAAGTGTCCCGATATTTAAGACGAGTGGTGATGGGAATAACCAACGCTTGAAAGGCTAACCGCTATTCTCATCCGCAACCAGGTTATTTCGTAATCTTAAACCCCTTTCAGATGAATTGAGACGGTCGCTTGTTGGCCGGATATTTCACTGCTCCGCAGAGCGTTACGGTATGGCGACGACAACAGATGGGAACGTTGAAAGTCGTCAATAAACGATTGGAAGACAGATGTCAAAAAAGGTATTAGCATTGAACGTCAATGCAGAATTGCAAAGTCAACTCCTCAGCGAGTTGACAATGCAACCCGTAGTGTTTACTTTGTCAAAATATACTGCTTTTTAAACCTTTTTGGATAATGACATGACCTAAAGACATGGGCCCATCTAATTTCGTAGTGGGAAGTAGTGAAGTGCTGTGGAGATTTCCATTGATTGAAATACTTCTCTACTATCTAAGCAAAGCAAATTTATTTATAAAGCACCTTTCAAACACAAGGTAACTCAATGGGGTCAATCTAAATTAAAAAAAAAAAGTCTAAAAAAAATAATTTTTTTGTCTATTTCCAGAGCTTTTATACAATATTCAATTTATAAAATTGTTCAGCATACAAGGGATCAATTCTCTATTTATTTGGGTATTTGGTGACACTTGACAAGTTTTTGTGGGGGAACAAAAGTGGAAAATTGAATCTTTTGTTATGAAATTATGATATATTATTAAATCATGCAGAATAACTCAGTTCAGCAAACGTGAAAGGCCTCTGCAAGGGTTTTGAATGTTGACCCGTGTTCTGGAACAGATTGTTGCATTCGATACTGGAGGTTTTGATGAATTCACAAATTCATGAGTGTGATGTAAGTCAAAGTCCGCTTTAATATGGAAACTATGAATCCAATTGTGCAGGTGGAGGACGGGAGTCAGGTGACCACGTTGCAGGTTTTCCCGGGTAAAAAGTGGAGGTTGAGGTAGGCGGAGGGCGAGCACAGAGCTTTGAGGATGAAGGATGGCGACTAATCCTCCACATGTGGCATCTCGCTTTTTTTTTTTTTTTTTTAATTGTTCAAGGAAAGCCAACTGGAGCCGTCTTTTGGACTCAAGGCCAGAGGCTCCTGCAAAGCGTCGCCTGAAGCCAAAGCACATAGTGTGAAATGAGAAGCTCAAGCTGGGATGTGCTTTTGTTTATCGGGAAAGTGCACTCCAAGTCAAGCTTGGCAGCGGCGGACCCCCCTTCCCGAACCCCGTAAGTCACCGGGACGTCGGATGGCGGCTGCGGGGCCGAAGCCACGCCGACTTGTGCCGCGGCGAGGCTTTCGGGCTCGAGTAGCCCGGGAAACGGCGACAACGCTCAGCCGCTTGGCTCCCGACAACGCGCCCCGCTGCCGTAATCTCCGTAACCGTAAAGTGGCGGGTCGCGGGGGTCAACGCAAAGGCGGGAGAAAGTATTCGCAAAAAAAGGAAAACAGAGTGGTGAAGCGTAGCCGTCGGAACTAAGCTCAGAGAATTGGGGACGCAGATTTGCCGGCGGGAAGCGTCCAAGTGGCGATGAGGTTCTGAGATGGATTGCGGGAGCAGATCCATGACCGCCAGGCTCTCAAGAGCGAAAGGAGCTCAGAGGGAGAACTTCGGAATCGGCACAAAGTTGGGAAGGCGCTCGTGGCTTTGGATGCACCGCGGTTTTTGGACTCACCGCCAAGGTCGGTAAAGGCCAGGAGAAGATTTGGACTGAAGCAGTCAAGCAACAATAAAACGTTTTTTTTTTTTTTTTATAGAACAGTAAAGAATTGGAACAGCACAGTCGTGAAGCGGTTAGCACTTATTCCACACACTTCTGATATTTGGAGTTCGGATATCACCAAAAGTCCCACTGTGTGGATTTTGCATGTTCTCCCCTGCTTGCATTGGGTTTTTTTTCAAGGTACTAATTTGTTTTTGAGAAAGTGATTTTGAAACTTTTCAAGCCTCACAGTTAACTAGGGTTGGACACAATCTAGCATGACCAAACTGTGGCACAATACGCAGGGCCTGCAAGTTGTTTGGCTGTGATTTGACATTTTACATTGCAACATCATAGATGTAAAGGTCGCAAAAAAAATGCCATGCCATATCACATGATCTTCCACAACATGCCTGTGACTATGGACCTTTCCGACCTGTCAATCGCTCGTACAATAATAGCCGATCAGATGGCCGCATTGTCTTAACCGCTGGCTTGACACGGCCCTCTCGTCGTATTGTCCCACAAGCAATGCCGGTTGTCAGTAGTGTGCGCTTGGAAAAGTTCATGTTACGAAGAAAGTGGTCCTCAGATGCGCTTGGGGAACGTGCAATTC
This sequence comes from Syngnathoides biaculeatus, assembly GCF_019802595.1. Classification (NCBI taxonomy): domain Eukaryota; kingdom Metazoa; phylum Chordata; class Actinopteri; order Syngnathiformes; family Syngnathidae; genus Syngnathoides; species Syngnathoides biaculeatus. The sequence continues at coordinate 9,301,220 of NC_084644.1, forward strand.
TGATGAATGATATCCGGCTAGTTTGCAAGGGCCCTGGTTGATTCATTTTCCAAAGCCTAAAACACAGTTGACAAAGTGTCTACGATGGATTAAGGCTCACGGAAGACCGCACGTACAACTAAATGTGAACAATAACAATGTATCTTCGAAGGCAAGTGAGGGAGTTTGAATTCTTCTCTTCTTCTCTGAGTTTGAATTATTATCAATACTTTTTACATTGCAGGAGAACAACTTTCACTTTGTCAGTGTATCACTGACCTGCTGAATGAAGTGTGTCATGTTTTATGCCCAAGAGTTGGGTTAGTGATACATAAATGCGTGATGTCATGCAAGAGAAATGTCCATTTGCCGATTTGTATCACATCAAACTTTTAAGACCGAGCACTGGGTTCCTTTACAAGCCAAGTCAAATGAATACACCCACTCACTTATAAAGGCTACAATAATATTACTCGTGATCTTTCCGAGTAAAAAGTACTCCCCCTGCTTTACATGCGCAGTACGATTCCACTATTTGATCCTGTTGGATTTGAAGAAGAAGTTTGTGAGGCGTCAAAACTTTTTGCATCGATCACCAACGTTTCGCTTTAACTCTGACATTGCGTCCTGCTCAATTCCCAAATCTTAAATCCGTGTACATATCCTTGCGGGAAATAGTTGAGACCTCTCTGTAGAACTCTCTTGGACAAGCCTGACGCATTTTGCAAAAAAACATACCCCACTATCATCTGGAATACGCGATACAGAATCCACTTCAAACAAGTTCTGTTCGATCGCCATTTTAGAAGCTTGTGGGACATGGCTAAGGAGGCGGAGCTTAAGATCGCCATCGGAAAGGTCCATTCTCATTCATCCGGGTCATTTCATTCTAAGGATACTGAATGGATTGCAACTGGATTGCTCTGGTTGTAAACCGCTCATCAGTTCAAGCCTGGGTAGGACCGAACCAGGCTGGCTGCTGGTGCGGAAACCCAACTATTTTCTCCTCCATGTTTGAGGCATCCCCCAAACCACAAATGGTATCGACCTTGCAGAGAGGCCTTTGGCTGTCAACAGGCAGAAACGCGCTCATTAGAGACACCTCAAAGTAAATTGAGGCCATATTGTTTCCCTGTTATAGGCTGTAATGTTGAGTCTCTTTGGAAACCAGAAAAGGACGGCATTGTACGTGGAACTCTCACAACAAAAGTGAAACTTCCGAGTGTCAAGCCAGATCCAGGTAGCTGCCAACAAGTTGTACCAAAGCAGAATACAGTGGTTTATATTTTATAACGTGGAAATAAGTTTCAATTTGATAGGTACCTCTACCTAAAAAGCAAAGAGTGGAGAGTCTCTGTTGCTGAAATGCATGAATTTTTATGAATCCTACTCATGTTCCAGGAAGGACACACCCAGGTGCAACATGATTAGCTCCTACATACTTTTGTACAAAATACTAATAAGTACACTTGTGATTATGTTGATGGTTTGGTGAGGGTTAAGACAGTATAAATATAGGTTAGGATTAGGGTGGATTTGGGTCCGTACGATAAATATTCAAACATTCACTCCCATTAACGGCTTCACAAGTCCATTGGGAAGATGAGCCGTAACTTTAAAACTGCCACACTTGAGTCATAAACGTCTTAAGTGAAGCCAGTCAAGCCAACCAACTATCAAGGATCCACATACCCTCCTTTAGTCAAACCGCTTTACTTTCTTTGCATTATAATATAGCAACAGCTAAGAGGAAATCCATTTCTGCTTTTCTGATGAGAACACCGGGGGTCACGCACACATTTTCAATTGCATTGACTTATTAGTTGTGCAATGATCAGCTGGTCTCTTCCTTATCCTTTCCCACTTCTCTCTCTCTCTCTTTCATTCCTGCTCACTTCTTGCTTCTTCTTTACTGTTAACTTCCTGTTTCCCCTCAAGCTTACATCGCACTTCTTTAAATTTCATTCCCGATTCAATTCTGCTTTCTCCTTCCTCTTTCTTGCCTGTTTTGTTCCTGTTTTGCTTCTTCCTGAATTTTGAAATCTTGTTTACTTCATGCTTCCTTCCTGCTCACGTTCTGATTCCTTACAGCTTCCTGTTTACTTCCACTTTGCTTTAATCGGGGCTTCCTTCCAGCATCTTCCCCATTTCTTCCTGCCTACTCTTTATTTCCCTCTTATCTCTTCCTGCTTCCTACTCACTTGTTTCTCCTTCATTTCCGTTTACTTCTTACTTTTCCGACTCCTTTTCTGCTGACTTCCAAATTCTTTTGACTCGTTTCTGACTTTGTCCTCCTTCCTGTACACTTCCGGCCCACTTCCATTGTCCTGAGTTTTACGTTTTCCTGGTTCCTCACTACTTGTTCCACTTGCTGTTTACTCGCCGCTTCTGTCCTGCTTCGTTCTTGCATACAACCTGATTTTTTTGCCTTGCTTATCATTTCCTTCATTTATGTTTTTTTCCTGGTTCTTCCTTCCCACTTCCTCTTGCTTCTTTGGTCCATTCATGGTTCCTTACTTTTTCTACTTCCTGCTTAAGTCCTGCTTCCTTCCTGTTCACTTCCAGATTTTTACAGCTGCTCTTCATCCCCTGCCTCTTCCATCCTTCTACTTCTTCCCGCGTCTCTCATCCTTTTTCTGTTCTTCTTTCATGCCTCCTTACTACTTGTTCCACTTCCTGTTTACTTGCCACTTCTGTCCTGCATACATCTTGATTTTTTTTCCATCTTGCTTTTCACTTCCTTTATTTCTGCTTTTTTTTTCCTGGTTCTTCCTTCCCGCTTCCTCTTGCTTTTCCAGTCCATACTTTGAGCTTCCTTACTTTTTCTACTTCCTGCTTAAGTCCTCCTTCCTTCCTGTTCATGTCCAGATTTTTACAGCTGTTTCCTACTTTCTTCATCACCTCCCTCTTCCATCCTTCTACTTCTTCCCGCTTGTCTCATCCTTTTTTTTTGTTCTTCTTTCATGCCCCCTTCCTCCTTCCACTTCCTTCCCTTTCAGCGCAGCGCCGCTCAACGTCTGTTAGGCCAAACAAATCATTCGTAACAAGCGTGGCTTCTCTTCCCTCTCGCTCCTCGCCTAAACGCCAATCACAGCAAGATACCCGACTCTCACGGATCTTTTTTTTTTTCCCCCCCCAGAGGGTAAAAATTAATTCCTCCTCCTCCTCCCCCTCCTCTTCTTCTTCTTTTTCTTCCTCCTCCTCCTCGCTTTGCTCGCCGCCAAGGTGCCGCTCGTTCACTCGCCTCTGGAAAAGGAGGCGAATAGAGAACCTCTCCCGAGGGGATCCAGTTTATATAGCATTTCATCCGCATTTCTTAAATCCTCTGATAAAACGTGAATGGCGTTTTGCGGGGAAACTTGCCGAATAAAAAGAGAGATTATTTCCCGGAGATACTAATATTAGTCTTTTGGCACTCTGTTGCGGTTGGGGAGGGGGAGGGGGAGGGGGGGGGGGGGCTATTGACGCCGCCGTTTAATCTAGCTGCGCTCTTTTGTGGTGACGGGATAAAAGAGGGACTTGTTGTTTTATTTACATACCTGTGAGAAGCGGCAGGCATTCATATAGATGACTTATCGGGCCGCGGCAGAACCTCCCCTCTCCCCACAGCGATGATGATGAGGAGGGAGCAGAACTTAAATCAGTCCTGTTGGCACGCTCCAGCGCAACTCAACTTCCTACACAAGTTTGCCATTGTTGCAGGCGCTTGGATCGTCATCACAAGACAACTAACAAATGATAGACAGTGAACCCCATTTTAATGCTGGGGGTAGGTTCGAAACCCTGGTGAAAATCAGCACTAAAGGGAGGACACGTGAATTTGTTTTACAGTATAAAGCTTTACCCATCACACATGCTTTAAACGTATTTTAACTTTTTAAAACATACTTAACCCATTCGTGGGCAGCGTCCCGTTTTTTGGAACATCATGATTTTCACGCATTATATCCTTCAGTATATCAAAATATTTAAGTGTTTTAATCTGAAGCCGTAATTTGGTATCAGGAGAGGATAACTCATCGGTCAAAGTTAGCAGTTAGATTTTTGGGACGAGATTATAAATGAGTAAAGTTATCATATAACTTAACCATAAACGAAGAAGAAGTATTTCCTTGATTGTGGCCTGTTTGGAGACTTTTATCTCAATAAGGCAAAAAATTGCCACCCTGGGTTAAAATGATTAAAATGTGGTTTTAATAGTATTCCTTAGCCCCTGTTCTCACTTTGTCACAATCATATATGGGAGACTATTGTAAAACATCACTTAAAGGACTAACTAGTACAGTTCTTACTAGCTTGAAGTTGTTTGTCACTCACAGTTGGTCACTAACATTACCAATACACAATTAAACTTATATATATATATTATATATATATATATATATAATATATATATATATAATATATATATATATAGAGAGAGAGAGAGAGAGAGAGAGAGAGAGAGAGAGAGAGAGAGAGAGAGAGAGAGAGAGAAACCATCTAATTCTATCTAACAAACGCCTGTTAGCTTAATGCTAACATATAATGTGAACAACCATAAATAGGCTAATGGGAATTAGCATCAATGTCATGGTAATCATAAACAAAACAACTGCTACTGTAACATACATGTAGCATCAGCACCTAAAAACACTACATGTTGTAGAAATTGTAGAGATCCAGGTATTGCAAATACAAAAAATACTATTAATACTTACATTATGACGATGGTAATAACTAACGTAACTATTTAAAAAAAACAAAAAACAAATTATAGTCATCACAACTATGCACGCCCCAGACATATAATCGTCTTCATTTCAACGTGACTATTGTAATTTTCTTTGTACTTCTTCTCTACATTAAGTGGCATAGTTGATACTGATCATTATCGGTGTTATGATGTTAATTTTCTCGTTCAATGAGGCGTTCGGGTCTCCTTCAAACCGACTCGTCCGGCCTGAACTCTGCTTTAATCCACGATTACCAGTGTCCCAATTAAACCTAATCTATGATTACAAAAATAAAATCTCAACTGAGATTATTCAAATCCCTGATGGTGTAATCGCAGCCGAGGTTAATCTGGACCTGCCGTGTTTCGCCATTCATTCACCCGCGTGTGTGTGTGTGTGTGTGTGAATGTGAGTGGTGGGAAAACCGTAAAACTTCGCCGCCTATTTCCTATCATTAAAATATTAATGACAGATTAAGTGCTTTAATGTTGTCAAATACAATGGTTCCTCCGCGCCTTTCTTAAAGCGGGAAGCATGTCGGGAATCCTGGATAGGAGGGTAATCCCCCGTCAGCGCTCTTTGCTGCCACCTTCTCGCTAAAATGTGTGACTAATGGCCACAAAGGAGGCTTTGGGAGCAACGCCGCAAAGCACGATTGCGCTCAAACGCACCTCCGGGTCGCCGTCCCGTTATCCCGCCTTGGAGTAATGGCATTAAGAGAGGAGCGCATTGGGATTTAAGGACGTGTGCATGTGCAGGATGATATGAAGCTTCCGGAATGTTGACCACCCCCAAGATGACAGGTGAAAATAACTCGAATATGTGATTTCTTTTTTTTTCCAGGCTTTTTGGTTAAATGTAAGACCTCAGCCATACTAAATGTATTATTTTAAAGGATGTTTAAGGTTTTCATTTTGGAATATCTGAATAGCAATTTATTTTTTTTTAAACGTTAGCAGGCAAAATTTAAGGCCTCTCCTCCTATCAATGTGTCCTCTTCAAGGACAATTAACGCCTTCAACCACATTAGATTCGTTCATTCCCTCAATACGGAACATAAAGTCAAGATTTTGTTCAAGGCTAGGTTGTCAAATTTAAGACCTCTCCTACATTACTCTGCTTTTTTCTTGACATTTACACATTTAAAACCTCTCCTTCTTCCAAGTTTCATTTTACTGAATAGTTAATGTTGTAATTTTAGGAAAATAATAATTTGTGATATTTTTTACGACCAAATTGTAAAATTTAAGACTTCTCGTCCATTAACTGTTGGGTTTTAAGGATAATGAAAGTCTACACCTCCATGAAAAGCATTTGCGGCAATCAAATGTAAGAATTTTTCAAGGCGATTAGGAAGATTTAAATTCACCATTTTGTAAATTCTTGTTTAAGATTACTTAAGACCTTTTAAGACCACTCGGTAAAACTGTAGGAACCATGATCCATGAACTACATCTTTAAATTTAAATGACTTTTTTTGGCTTTTTTTTTTTTTTTTTTTTTTTTTTTACAGAACAGTATTAAATGTGTTATTTTGAAAACATGAGGCCTTCAGTTTCAAAACTAATTCAAGCTCTGAAAACCCTTTTTTAAAGATCAAACGATCACATTTCGGATCTCACTTCCACTCAATGTATCATTCATCATAATTAAAACTTTTCAAAGACCTTTATAATGGACGCTTGTCAGAATTTAAAATCCTCACCTCCAATAACGGTGTCATTTTTAAGGCTATTTCAGACCTTGCTTTTGGAAAGTCACATTTAAAACTTTTTGACATTTACTTTTTAAAACGTAAGACCTTTCCTCCTTTTAAGGTGCAATTTTAAAGGATATTTAAGGCCTTTGTTGTGGAAAGGGATTTTTTCAGACTGTTTTTAAAAGCCATTTTAAAATTAAAGTCCACTCCTCCAAAAACATGAATTGACCACCGGCAAAAATCGCAGGTGACGGCGACCATCTTTATTCATGCGTCGTGATTGTAGCTATTACTGGATTACATAAACGCAACGAGGCCCTAATTTGTTAGCCCCAATTTTGTCCAAGCCAGATGTGGACGTCTTCTTCTCTTCCCGCCTTTATTTCTTCCTTTCTCAAATTCCCGGGAAATTGAAGTTTGATCAGCAAAGCAAAGCAAAGCAATGTGCTGATTGTTTTCTGGGTTTTTGTTTTTTGCCGTTTTGTTTTTTTTCTAGCAGGTGAGATTTTGTGGATCCAAAGCAATTTGCGTTGTTGTTTTTGTTAAATACACTTTGGGAAATGAGGTGAATGAAACCTACAAAATGAAGTTTGCTTCCAGCTGAATCGTTAATTCGTTGTACCCACACCCCTAAAAAAAAAAAAAACCCTTCCTTCCCTTTCCTCCCCCTCCCAATAATGACAGTGTTTCGCCGTTGTTTGATCAGCCTTTACAAATTTGAATGGCAAATTTGTTGTGCAGGTGTTACTCATGGAATAATTGCGGCGCATAATGCGGGGAAGGTGCTCGCTTGCTTAATGCGCCTTTTAAGCGCCAAAGCAGCTCCTGCCGCTCGGGTTGAGTCGATTTTGGTTGAGCTCGGTCGGACCGCGAGCTAACGCCGCGCAAAGATGTTTAAGTGCGTAAATATGACAATAATTATGGATTAAAGGTTTCATTTATGTCCACTGTTGGGCAAAAAGGCGTCGCGGCGGCGCAGCTGGAGAGTGTTGGCCTCACAGATCTGAGGACCGGGGTTCAAATCCCAGCCTGTGCGGAGTTTGCATGTTCTCCTGCGCCTGCGTGGGTTTTCTCGCATTAATTTGAGACTCAAAATTGCCCCTAGGTGTGATTTTGAGTGTGACTGTTGTCTGTCTCCATGTGCCGTGGGATTGGCCGGCAACCAGTTCAGGGTGTACCCCGCCCTCCTCGCCGATGACAGCTGGGTTGGCTCCAGCACTCCCACCACCCTCGTGAGGATCAGCGGCTCAGAAAATGGATGGATTTTGGCTAAAACAGCAGAAGTTAAGCTTTTTGTGCTGGAAAATAATGTTGACCAGGCAAAATATGAACAGTTTTAGCCTAATTCAGTTCCACCAAGTTTTTTTTTTACTATTACTTTTACTTTATAACTACAAACTACAGTAAAATATTACAATTAACCTAAAAAAAAATTAACTGGTCGACAAAATGACCCACTGACCAACTAACACATTAATTTACCAATCCACTAACGGAGCTCAAAACAACACCTCACGCATTTTCTTGTGTGAAAACGGTAAATACAATTTATTTTGGGTTCATTTTTGTAAGAACATGTTACTTCCTGGATTACGGTCCTCTGTAATTGGCCGCTGTTTGTTTTCCCCATCGATTTTTTAACCATTGGCCGATCAGTTCAGTTTCATGTTTCATTTTTTTTTCATGTGCATAAGACTCAACTTTCTCTGTGGCCCACGAGAAACCACATATTTGCGCACAGACTGGGTCCCACATGTAAGGACACACACACACACACACACACACAATAAAGACAATGGCTATTAGCGTGTGCACCTGTGCTCCCGCCTGCACCGCACTGCTAATATCTTCTAAATCTCCACATAAGGTGCGCCTTCCACGGGGCTTACGGCGCCATTTGCTCTAATAAATTCTTTTGGCAGCGCGGTGCGCAAGCTGCTTCGGCGAGAGCCCCGAGAGGAACGCCGTAGGACGGGATGGGGCGGCGACACCGGAATATGAGGATAAATAGCAGGGTGGGTAAAGGAGGGCCCTGGAAACATTTGACAATTCTTCATCATCATTTACATTTGAGACATTGCATATAATGCCTGGGTCGGACTACAAGGGGAAAAAAAAAATGTTTTACACAACTGCTAGACTGTTGCCATCAAATCTTGCTTGGACAGACAATCTGATACCAATTCCGATACCACTCAATCCCATCTTTTACAATCACTGGGCTTTGTCTTGTCAAAGCAAACACTGTCGGAGAGGTGGAACCAGAAAACGTGTAACTGGTTATCACGACCGGAAACCGGAAGAACAACAATGGGATGCCCCAAAATATTGCGTATATATATATGTGTGTGTGTGTGTGTGTGTGTGTGTGTGGTAGACAAGATGAAGAAAAACTTGTGGAGGTCATCAAACGGTGCTCAGGAGAGGACTTTCATTCAAGCAATGCTCGAGGTATGTTCGCATACTTTTAATACGATAAGGCAGGGGTGTCAAACTCATTTTTGTCGGGGGCCGCATTTTCCCCGAGAGGGCCGTTATCATCGTGAAACCATAAAAATCATTAATCACCTCATCACATTTACACAATTTATGAACGACGCTACTTTTGGAATCTGAAACCAAGGGTAATTGGTTTTTCCAACTATTGTTGATGTTTGGTAACAGATAAAGGCTTGCAGTATCTCAATGTTATCATTTATGTCATGGCAACCTCTGGTACAGATTTTAACAACATGCATGAATGTTGATGCATGATTTGCGTTCACAGGGCACATAAAATCATGTGGCGGACCGGATCTGGCCCCCGGGGCTTGAGTTTGACACCTGTGCAATAGAGCAAGATGATGCTAGCACTAACGGCTCTACGTAGCCAAGCTGGTGTGACGGTCTGAGCGCTCCCGGTGCTACAAAATCTCTTTGTGATTAATATGCATGCGTGTATATTAATGCGCGTATATTTTGTAAACTTTGGGCCATTCCGAAACATCCCCATCCATGCTTCAATATGTGCCATTCGACAACTTGCCGCCGAGTGTTCATGTTGCCTACGGACGTCTCAGAAAGACGAACACAGCGGACATACATATATGTGTATATCTGTTTATCAACTTTTGCTTTATGGTTAGGTTAGGGCGAGGATATAACGTATGTTAGCTCCCTCAATTTAGAAGAAGGGGAACTATGAGACCGGGAGATTTCCCAGTCAGCGTCTCCTACGTACCCAGAGTTCCCCTGTTAGTAACGCATGCGCATTAATCGCAAGGAGACTTTTCAGCACGGGGGGAGCGCTAAGACTGTCACACCGGTGTTCTGTTGAATCACGTTCTAAAGGCTGCGGTAAATATGAGTTGGTGCGCATGAATCACCGTTGGCAACGGCAAGAACGGGAGGCCACGCGATGGTCACAGTACGCTATTCTATTGGTTGACGTCAAGGTTTCCTGTTTGATAGTTGCCGTTGATATGTCACAAAACGTGGAAGTTATCCAACCCTAACCCTAACCTACTAGGGCTAAAATACTGTACTCTTATCTAAACACAAGACATCCAACAAGCAAACAATCCCAACTGATTAAGTAACGAACTCTCTAACTAACTCAACAACAAATTAACTCAACCCCTAACTGAGAAACCCAACCAACAAACTACCTTCCTGATCAACAATTTAATTTCATTTATTTCAATCCTCTATGTACATTTTTTTGTTGCTTTTTTTTTACACTCTGTAACAAGTATAATAATAGCTTCCTGTGGTAAGCTTTGGAAACAGTATTTATTGATTATATACTTTTTGATTTGAATTTTTGACAGAAAAAATAATCGCGTTTTCAAGAGTTGAGCAAGCAGCTCAAACACTCCAACTGTGTGCGTGGAGGGGCTCCATCTCCAAACTCCATCACGGAGATGATCCGCCGACGAGAGGCTCATTAACAGAGTAAGGAAGGAGAGTTGAGAAGGGGGGTACCGAGGGGAAGTGGTGGGAGGGGGGCGCAGAAGAGTGTACTAAGTGGGGGCTTAAGTGTTGACTAATAGAGGCGCTCCAAGGTATTTATTTCTTATTGTTTCTCTGGAAAGTCATTACAGCGCACCAGAGCGCCACCTTCTTTCTGATCCGCGGCAGAGCGCCCCAGAGTGATCACAAGGAGGGGGCGACAATATATGTGTGTGTGTGTGCGCTGATTCCATAGCCCCCCACCCAACACGTTAAGGGACAGGCCCTATGGCGTTGCGGAATCTTCACACCGAGGCAGCTCCTTGCTTTGCAATGAACTGACACTTGTGGCCGTACACAAATCACCATGACATCAGTCCCAAAGACACTAATAAGAGTATCACAATACCAACATACAGTATCGTATTATGATTTCGTGTCAGCAACAATGATATCCTCAGTACGACAATACCCTACTATACACACCAACGACATCAACGCTATCATGATACCAACTACATCACAAAAGCAGAAATAGCACAATACTAACCAGTGCCAAAATAGTAACAGCGTGGTCGCAAAACCAGTATTACGATAGTAACGGTAGAGTACCAACAGTATCCCAATACCATGTCAGAAGCAACAATATCAACTCTCTCACAATACCAAATACATCAAAACCATGAAAGTTATTATCGCCACAGTGTCACCATATTAATATTATCACAATAACAACAGTGTCAACACTGTGCAATGCCCGCAGTATGACCATACCAACAGCGTTACGATACCAACGATTACGGACATACCGACGTCGTCATCATCACAATACAAACAGTACAGTAAAGCCTTGGTTCTTGGATGTCCCCGTTTTCGAACAAACCGGGTTTCGAACGAAAATTTCCATTTTTTTTTTTTTTGCTGTTAAATGGTGACCTCTGGTTACTTCTAACAGCGTAAACACAGGGCAATCATCATATTTTAAAAACTTAAAATATGAGTCCAAACAACCAAAATCATTTTGTCAAACTTCAGACATTAAAATGTAGACAGTGAAATTTATCTCAAATAGGCTCCTTGTCAGGTTTACCAATTACACTCCTGCACTTACAAGTTATACTTCAGAAATAAGTACACAAGTAATTTTTGTATGTGTTCGGTTAGAGACGTTGATCCCGTTTTCGTTCCTATCTGCACGGTTACACGTTTTTTCAAGCCATGCCCATCTGAAACAGTTTTTTTCACAGTTTTCATCAATTCCCTTGGCATGTTCTTCATCATTACGCTCCAAGACTTTCGCCGTACCGGCAAACGTGCAGACCGTTCGATAACATATGCGCACGTATGTCTAAAAGTTGTAATTATGCCGTAGTAAACGGAATGCTCCTCTATGAAATGTTAACACCAGAGTGAAAATAACCGATGAAATAATGCCAAAATGCTGCTGGAAATCGGAACGTTGTCATGATAAACACCAAATTTAACGCAAAAAGATAGCAATGCCGTTTTCCGCTATCACAGCTGTGACTAATTTCATGACCAGCATTGCCGATAGATGCTTGCGGCCCGTCTTGATCACAGCCTCGCCCCGCGTCAAGCCGTACCCACCTCCCCCCGTCAAATTTCCTCAACGGATCTACATGTTTCACAACAATGACATTTTCAGCTGAAAAAACTCGGACTTCCGCGAATCCGCGGAAAATTCTCATCCCTGTGACAGTATCACCGATTAAATACTACCGTGACACCAAGTGTCAGAATATCACCACTATCGCCATACCAACATGGACAAAATTACAACCATATCACGAAACCAACTGGTATGCGATAACAGTATCACAATACCGACTGTGTCACAATTCTGACATTGTAATGACACGGGCAGCAACACCATAACAGCAGTGTTATGATAACGGAAATATCATGATATTAGCAGTACAACTTGTCCACATCAGCGCCAACTTTACCAACTGCACAACGTAACCAAGAGTGCCACGATGGCAACAACGTCACAATAGTAACACTTTTTGTATTGTCGGATTTTTCTTTGGTTTGAACAGGCAGCAGTTAGCGTCTTGCTTCTTTTTCCTCAAACTTGGTGAAACAAAATTCTGATTGTAACATTAAAGCATGGAATGAAAACAAATCACCTCCCAACAATCGGTGGCCATTTTGTGTACATCGTCGTCAATGGCAGCAGCTGTTGATCGCTTTTGAGGGGTTAAACAGTTTAATAGTAATTATGGTCGACCAATGCGGCAGCATTGCGAATAAACTTTTTACGGGCACTCAAATTATCTTCACAATCGTTTATTTGTGCGGTTCGCGGCGCGCCCACGCGGCACGGCAAAGAAGATATGAATACGATTAAGAAACACCTGCGCACCTCTGCGCTCACGTTTGAGTGCGACGCTTTGTTCAATTTCCTTCCGCGGGCACGCTAGAAGCTAGCTAGTGGCACAATGTGGCCCACTCACAAAGAATAAATAAGTTGACATTCCACAAAGTTTTCTTCAGTCCTAATCAACAAGCGCCGCACTTGATTGTGAAGCCACCATTAAGCGCTGTGACCTTTCGCGGCGTCGAAAGATCAAAAAGTACGCTGGGAGGGAGGAGGAGGAGGAGGAGGAAGAAGAGGAGGAGGGTAAACGGCATTAGCAAAGCATTATGGGAAGGAGACGGCTGGCTCTCTTTTATGGAAATGAGCACACATTGCTCGACACAGGAGACACGAGACTTGAGAAATGTAGAAAAGAAGCCATAGACGGGATTCTTGTTTGTCAAACCAGTGGATCCCATAAACTGATTAAGTGAGGCAACACGATTTATGGAGATTATGGCAGTTAATTTCTTTTTTTTTTTTTTTTAAGTACACAAGTGTCAACGATATGATGAAACGATACCAACCGTAGTGGTAAAACACACAAATACAGCATCTTGAGATAAGAGTGTTTGTTTTCGTGACCACGCTTAAAATTCAGAACGCTAGTATCTCAAGTCATCTTTTCCTATTGAAAGGAAGGGACATGCCATTAATTCGTTCTGGCATTCCCCCCAAGAACCAACCAAAATTTGGGTAATGTGTGTAAGACAATGTACACGATTATGAGGAATGTAAAAAATAAAATAGTTTGTGCAACATGATTTAATGCTTCAATTCATTGTGCTACTCCTTCTGGTGTGCCCGCCTTGGCCACCGGGCGGCAGTGTAACACAGACACAAAAGATGAACAGTTATCGCTCCTCTCAGTGACTCGGTAAAATGCAATAAAATCACCTTCTCGCAGGTGAAAAACAATACATAACTGTGAGTATTGTAAAGTTTCTCTGTTCATGCATTGGTTTTAAAAATAATAATTATGAACCACTGTCGTGGATATTTATTTTGCGTTTCCAGATTGGATTTACAGGCAAAAAAAATAATATTCGAAAGCAATAAATTACATTGAAAAAAAATATATGTTTGTAGTCACTTTTCAAAAACTTTTTTTAAAACTTTTACATTTTAGGATGTATATCATATTTAAATCCGTCCTTTAATTTTTAACAATTAGTAGTCCACCAATAATTGTACTTACTATATAATTTAAGCGCATAACGTCTTCTTTATCAATTTGAGAGTGCAGCTGCACACCTCCGGGACCCTAGTGAGGATAAGCGCTACGGAAAATTAATGATTGAATAAATTAGTTGCACAGATCTAAATTATAGGTAATTTATATTTTATATTTAGCATTCCTTTCAACTCCTAATAACTAATTCCGTGATCATGTGATCAAACGCATGAATGACATTTATGTATTTGATACAATTAAAGCTGTGGCATACTTCCTGTTATCTTACTGTATGGCTTTATACGCACATGCGAGGTCCGTGTGTGCATGTATTTTTGTTGTGTAGGTGTGTATTTGTGTGGGTGCGCGTGCACTTGGCAAATAAACTGTACACACACACACACACACACACAAACACAAACAGAAAAACACACTTGAGCAAAACCAACCACCTTCTCCGATGGCTTGGGGCCCGCTCCGGCGTCCCACGGGGACCATCGAGCGGCGCCAGGATTCCTCTACGTATGTGTGTGTGTGGTTGTGTTAAACAAAAGAGATGCTCTTGCCAGTAGTTGTGTCGAACACGGCAGCAGCAGCAGCAGCAGCAGCAGCAGCAGCCCAAACCCTCCTGGAACCGGCGTTGTACAGTCACTTGGTCGAGGAGAAGACCTCTTGGGAGTCTGGGAAGTAGATAAGAGACAGGGGGACATTTTTTAAATATCACGGAAAAAGGACTTTTGATGACTTGTATACAACAGTCCAGCATTGACGAAGCACCGGGCCACTGAAAGTTCTCAGGTTTTCTTTATTCTTATTTCTTGAAATGAGTTCAACGTTCGCTCGAAATACTGATTTGTGGCCAGGATATATGGAGGTAAAAAAGTTCCCACAAAATCGTGATATCCGGCCACAAAATAAGTAAATGTACATGCTGTATACTAATTTGTGGTCACGAAATAGGTAAAGCGTCTGCAGTGATGCGGACTTTGCATCGGTCCGTTGCGGTAAAGAGGGAGCGAAGTCGAAAGGCAAAGCTCTCAATTTACCAGTTGATCTACATTCCTACCGTCACCTATGGGCATGAGCTGTGTGTCGTGACAGAAAGAACAAGATCCCGGATACTTCTTCTTCTTCTTCTTTTCCTTTCGGCTTGTCCCGTTAGGGGTCGCCACAGCGTGTCACCTTAGATGAACACATCTGGTTGGTTTGGCACAGTTTTTACGCCGGATGCCCTTCCTGACGCAACCACTCTGCATTTAGCCGGGGAGAGAAGCTTACAGCGTCTGGTATTCCCAAGGGGTCTCCCATCCAAATACTAACCAGGCCCGACCCTGCTTAGCTTCCGAGATCAGACGAGATCGGACGTTCTCAGGGTAGTATGGCCGTAAGCCAAGATCCCGGATACAAGCGTCCGAAACGAGTTTCTTCCGCAGGGTGTCCGGGCTCTCCCTTCGAGATAGGGTGAGAAGCTCCGTCATCCAGGAGGGGCTCAGTGTCGAGTCGCTGATCCTCCGCATTGAGAGGAGCCAGATGAGGTGGCTGGGGCATCGGATTCGGATGCCTCCCAGACGACTCCCTGGTGAGGGGATCGGGGCACGTCCCACTGGAAAGAGACCCCCAGGACGACCCAGGACACGCCGGAGAGACTATGTCTCTCGGCTGGCTTGGGAACACCTCAGGATCCCTCCGGAAGAAGTGGCTGGGGAAAGGGAAGTCTGGGTATCCCTGATGAAGATACTTCCCCCGCGACCCGACCCGGGAAATCTACTTTTTCTAATTCGTCATCCTTTATATACACTTTTAAAAACACCTGGGAACTCTTAAATTGTTAAAACAAACGAAATCTGTAGAGGGGCAGGTTAGAGTGTCAGGCTCACAGTTTTGAAGACCAGCACTCCCACGAGCCTTGTGAGGATTAGTGGCTCAGATAATGGATAGATGGACATCTGTAGAGGGACTCTCAAAGTGTACAAAATCATCAGAATAAAGTGGTCACACTTGTTGCTCGTTGCTAGCGGGTAGGAAAAGTTGCTGGCTGGCAAAAGTTGGCAACATTGAGACACCCTCGCCCACAGACTGGCTGGTCGTCATGGTAACAGTTAAAACAGGTAAAACAGTGACCTCCCTCCCCAAAACCAAGTGATTGTAATTCTTCATTCTTTGTACATTTTGAATGTCACAGAGCTTTTATGAAGACACCTGGGAATTATTTTAAGTACTAATCATTTTAAAAAGAACACACACAATATCACCCCAGAAAATTAAATGTTTATACGTACAGAAGCTTGTGCGCAAGACGGCTATTTGGGTTCCTGTGAATACCTGATTTTCTTCCTCCCCCCCCCCCAATTCTCCCTTTAAAAATCTGCAAATCCATTTTGCTCAACAGCTGCACCTCTGTAGCGTGAAGATAACGAGCCGGGCCAGGCCCGACGTGGTGGCAGATAGGCCCAAATCTGCCCCCCCCCACCCCACCCCTCCTTTTTTGCTAAAATGCTAATGACGACAGGAAAGGAATCACTTGGCGGGGCCCACAAAAAAAAGGATGGGTGAGAAAAAGAGAGAAAGAGAGAGAGAGAGGGGGCTCTTGTAGATCTGTCACTTTCTCTGTTGACAGATATGTGCTTGTAAGTGCGCTCAACACTTGTTCCTGGTGTCTTATCTGGCGCCGCGCAGAATGCTGACCTACATTGCATCAAGCACAATGACGCCGCGCACAAACATGCTCTTCTTCCTCTTCCTCTTCTTCTTCCCTTCTCTTGTTTGTCTCCCCTCCTCCCCCTCGCAGCCGCCTCCCGCCATCACCTTAAAAAAAAAAAAAACCCAGATGGATTGAGACGGAAATGCCGGCAAATCCCGCCAACAGAAGGTATTCTTCCTCAAATAAAAGCTCCAGGCTTTAATTAAAAAAAAAGTCACCCTTCCTGATGTTTTATTGCAGTGGCAGGCGGGGGAGTAAATACAAGAAATATGGCCGTAGCTGAGCGAGGAAAAAAAAATGCGGCATTAAATTGACGTAATTGAAAAAGATGCCAAGTCGCTGATGGTGTAGTTGCACGCACGCTTGACTTTGGAGCAGGCAGTGTGGGATCAATTCCCGCTCAGTGATGGTGTCGATATCTGCCCAGTTGTGAGTGTAGTCCGACTTTCGCCCGAAGTTAGCTGGGATAGGCTACAGCTTTCCCGTGAACCTTGTGAGGATAAGTGGCTTGGATAATGGATGGGAAAAGATTTTTTTTTTTAAATCTTTTTTCTTTGTCACTATTTGACCCAGAAACGGGATGGCATGAGTTAATTCTGTTATCCCAGCGCTGAGAGTCCCGCATGTCAAATGGAATTGTTTTCCCACATTTTTGCTTCTATCTCACCGTTTGCTTCTTGTCTCCTTTTGTTCTGATAACATAATCCTACCTTGATAACTTTTGAAATAGCTAACAGCAGTGGCTCAAACCAATGTAAACACATTTTATAGAATTTCACTTCTCCAGTACAAACTACTGCAAACAAATTACAGCAAATTTAAATATCTATCTAGGCAAAATAAACTTTATAAAAGTATTATAAATCTTACTTTCTGTAGTAAAAATATACATCTTTTTTTAAAATATTGATTTCACACTGGGTCAGCTGCTAAAGCGTTGGCCTCACAGTTCTGAGGACCCGGGTTCGATCCCGGCCCCACCTGTGTGGAGTTTGCATGTCCTCCCGTGCCTGCTTGAGTTTTTTCCGGGCACTACGTTTTCCTCCCACATCCCAAAAAAATGCTACATTAATTGGACACTCTAAATTGCCCATAGGTGTGATTGTGATTGCGACTGTCGTCTGTCTCCATGTGCCCTGTAATTGGTTGGCAACCAGTTCAGGGTGTACTCTGCCTCCTTCCCGTTGACAGCTGGGATAGGCCCCAGCACGCCCCGTGGCCCTTGTGAGGATAAGCGGCAAAGAAAAAGGATGAAGGACAGATTTCACACTGTTCAGTTTGTATGTGTTGGTGCTCCGTATGAATCAAAGTAGCAGTTGTTAGCAAAACATCGACGCTAATTCTCTTTAACTCATCTATGGTGGTTCGCGTTGTATGTTAGCATTACCCTAACAAACTTTTGTGAGAAGAAATTACCGTAATTTCCAGCCTACAAGCCGCGACTTTTTTCACATGCTTTCAACCCTGCGGTGATGCGGCTAATTTGTGCATTTTTTCTAATGCCCCCAAAGGGGTACTTGAGCGGAAAAGGTAAGAGTGAGACCGGTTGAATATATGTGCCAAGTGACTTTTACCGCCCCTGTTAGCACTGCGCTAGGGTTAGCGCTGTGCTACCGTGTTGCTGCTGTGTTGCTGACGTGGCGCAGTGATATTTACCGGTGTGTTTTATTTTACCCGGCCCTGTTAGCTTTAGCGCTAGCGTTAAACTCTGTCTGTGTACTGTCTTTCTGTGTAAATATCTCGTGTTTCAATGTGGGCACTTGCGGCTTTTAAACCGCCTCGGCGTATGTATGTACCAAATGGTATTTCCTTTACAAATGTACTCGGTGAGGCTTGTAACCAGGTGCGCTCTGTAGGCCGGGAATTACGGTAGATGGTTTGAGTAAATTAGAAGTGTGTTTTGTTGAAATGTGTTCAAAGTGTGTAGGAGGAGTAACTGTACATTGATAAAAGTTTTTTTTTATGATCTCTATGTTGTGGATTTTCATCCATGGGTGGAACGTGGAACGTATCCAGTGCAATAAATGACGGTTCACTGTAGTAAAGGAGGTGAGACTGCATTAGTGCGGAAGGCAATACTGTATGACAATCGTCGAATGGAGGGGTGGCATGAGTGCCTATTAAAGTCAGCATCTGTTTTAAAACAGAACAGTTGAAATTAAAAGTTTAGAGAAAATTAAATTTAGTTGACCTGTAAAGGTTTAAATGCAGCTTTGCTTCGTCCTGAAATGTCACCCAGAAGCTGAATATTAATACCGATTGTATTGTAAGTATGCCAAAGCCAGAACCCTTAGCTTTTTATAATGTTATGCTTTCCCGTAACACTACTTTTGAGGAATTTAGTCTGTTTCTGCCAAAGTAAAGTAGTACAAAGCAAAGGTGGCAGTTTTCTATTTATAACTTTATTGCTCGCCGGAAAACAACAAGCAGGTTATTATCCGCACGCCACCATTATTTCCTACCGCATGATGTTGCAGTCCACGATAAATACAGGCTCCCTCCTCCACACGCTAATTGCACATTGACTTAATTGTGTTTTGATATAGGAGAGAATGTTTAGCTGCTGCCGCCCGGATTGTTTTTTGTCAGACGGATGCTTTGCCGTGGACGCCCCACGGGATGTGACCCCACTTTGCACTGATTGGCAGCTGTCTGCGTTTCCAGGCAGACGCATTCGGGCCCTCCATAGCAATTTCGTCAAAGGTCCTCCGCTGACATTGAAAAAGTCGCACGTAGAAAACCAACAGGATGCTGTTGTTTACTGATTAAAGGTCCACTGTCATCAAATGCATGATTTTTAGCATGTTATTAATGGGGAAAAAAGGCAGCCGGAATGGACCCATCCGTTTTAACCACAAAACATAATTTTGACGGATATGGCTTATTGTAACTCCCGCCATGAAAATCCTCCCGAGGGATTTGTTTTCGACAAGAACCAGGAAGTGACGTTGGAGACAGTAGCGCGCTCAAGCAGACTCGTTTCTTTCTGTTCGTTTTACCTGTAGGAAGATAGCTCGTTGTTCCTTCGTGTTAGGCAAAATGCCGGCTCGTAGTATTGCTGGATATTGTTCGAACACTCGGGGGGATGGATTTACTCTTCATATGTTTAAAAAAGACCCGTTTCGTCGTGAAAAATGGATCGCACAGGTGCAAAGTAGGAGAGCTTCGTGGGTTCCAAATGAGAGGTGTGTATAGAGCTACTAAAAAAACAAGAGTTGGAGGGGGACGGGGGACGTAATCCTCTCATAACGTAACAAAAGATCCACGTACGTAAGTCAGGGGTGCTAAATGTGTCGATGCGCGCGTCGGACGGCTTCCGCACAGGAGCTGGGGATGGACGGCCTACGCGCGGCCTCGTGAATCGCCGCAAGGCCGGACCAGCGTTAGCCCCGATGAATCGAGAGGGGAGGTGGCTTGGCCGAGCTCTCCCCCCTCTGGCCACTGGTGTCTGGGCACCCCACTTCACGTCGGCTCGCCGGTGACGTCTTCTGCGTCGGCGACGGCTTACGCGTTGGCCCTGACGCAGAGATGGTTCGACCGCGTTCGGGAGGAGAAAGGAGCTCCCCCCCCCCCCCCCTTCCGGCATGGGTCCTCCCGAGTACGATACATACTGTCGGGGAGTCTGTTGTTAGTTAAAACTGATCCGCGTATCATCAAAATATAGCTTGAAATGATAGGGTAATATTGCCCAGGTCATTTCAGTTGATTGTGACATGTTCTCTTCCTCAAAAAGAGCTTCCGTGTTCCATCGCAAGCTGCCACTACGTCTTTTCAATGGCGAATGTCCCGGCTGATGACGTTGCAGCCAATATGGCGACCACTTGGATGCCGAATGAGACTTCCGCAACTTTGCGCATGGATGACGCGCTCTCCGCTCAGATTTAATTTTTTTCATTTTGACAATGAAGCGAATAATGATATATGTATTTTTCATTACAATATCTATTTTAGAATGCTTATAAGCATGACAGCAGAGCTTTAACTAACGAACTAGCAAACGAAAAACAACCGCCTGTGCTTTTCGGGGTCAAAGGTCACTTTTGTCAGCCCAACCCTGCAAAATAATGGTGAAATATGAGCATTTTCTGCCATGAAAATGTAACAAGCCTTAAAATGGGTTGTGAGAGAGGCTGCTATGGGCGAGACATGTTGAAACCTGCGTAAGGTTTAAAAAGTTCGGCAAAGTATTGTGAAGAATACCGAGTCCTAAACTGTGGCTGCAGTGGTGTATTTTTCGAGCTGTTGAAAGGGGCGCGTGCGCGGCTTGTTCAAGTTTTGCGAAGATCTAAGAGTTTACACAGGTGACTCAATGACGAGTGCTTGCCACACAATGAGCCTTAATGCCGCATCGGAGGGTCCGGAGAAAGCAGGTGAACGAGACTGCATAAACAGTTTGTTGCCGCCGCGGGCTCGGCGTCGCCTCATTAATTGTTGATTGGCGTCGGTGAGGAGTTAAATGTAACAGCGGAGGAGTAAAAAAAAAAAAAGAAAAGAAAAAAAAACGTCCTGCCTGGCGCAGGTGCTCGCTTGACGAATAACCGCTTTAATTAGCCTTATTCAATCATTCTCCTTCTTCTTCGCACCACCGCTACCCCGGTATGGTATTATCCTCTTGTTGTCGCCGCTGCTCCACAAACGCCCATCAGAGGCGTTTTGAAGACGTTCTACCTGCTCGTTACTCTCCTGTCGTTTCACCTCGCAGGTTCGTCAAAAGGAAGAAAAGACGCCGCTTAAACGGCTGCCGTCTTGGTCGACACACTCGAGGCGGAGGAGGCGCGGCGCCGCCTTTCAGGCAAAACATCTGTGAGGTGATGGGAGGGGAAAGTGGGCGTCTTTGCACCTGCTTCGAGGCTCCACAATGTCTTATTATTAGGGACTGAGAGGGAAGACACAGGAAGTCGGCCATGTTGCTTTGAAGCACATATTTAACAGAGAACGGGAATGAATTGGATCGACCGGCGCAAAAATATTTGGCCACTGCACTGGAGTGTTCCGCCCGTGCATACAACACGAAACTCCAGGGAAAGTCCCACAAGGTCAGATTTTGACCAAACATTTGATAGAATTATTGAGTACTCTCTGGTTATTGCTGTTTTATACAAACATTTCTCCATTTGTCCGCAGTATCATCTGATTTGATATCAGACGGAATTGGCCACAGTTTAGGATTCCACTTGTTTATCTTTCAGCAAACTCAACTTCCTCCCAAAAACAAACAAAAAAAAACACACATACCAAAATAAATAATAATAATCCCATTCCGGATTCGCTAATGTCATCTGATTTTGATTTTGGACAATAATATCGTTGATCGGAAATCTAATTTATTAAATTCAGTTGGGTCATGTGGGGACATAATTTGCAACAGCCTAGGACGGAACAGCTGCCAAAACAATGTGATGAAAATGTATTATGCTGACAAAAGTATTGGTACAGCTCTTAAAAAAATGACTCAATCACGCAGCTGAATCCGATCTAGCTGACTTTCGAAGAGAGAAATTGGGTTCATCCCTGGATGTCCAAACATTTTCCACTGCGGGCTTTGTGTTTTTTTTTTAATTTTTAATCATATTTTAAGTGTTAGATAATAATGAAGGTGAAAAGGCGCAAAGACTGAGAACGGTGTAGTAGTGAATTGGGGAGGTATAGAATCCATCCATCCATCCAATATCTGAGTCGCTTATCCTCACAAGGGCTGCAGGAAGGTATAGCATTTGACAGTCGTTTGCCGTTTCAGTTTTCCAAATTAATTTGGGCATGGCTTCTTCTTCTTCTTCTTCTTCTTCTTTTCCTTTCGGCTTGTCCCGTTAGGGGTCGCCACAGCGTGTCATCTTTTTCCATCTTAGCCTATCTTCTGCATCTTCCTCTCTAACCCCAACAGCACTCATGTCAGAACGCTCATATTTGTTAGGCACAGTTTTTACGCCGGATGCAACGGATCCTGACGCAACTCTCTGCATTTATCCGGGCTTGGGACTGGCCTACAGATTGCACTGGTTTGTGGCCCCATAGGGCTGCATTTAATTTGGGCATGGCTAACACGAGTTATTTGGGCATCAGGCATAAGTCCACTGAAGCCAACTATGTGCGAACCTAAGCAAAATTTTTTTCGCACGAGTGGTTCTACATCGTAATTGTGATGTGCAGTTAGCTTGCTGCCTATGCAAACACCCTGAAAATGCAGGTTCCAGTTGGAGGCTCCGCTGACGTGGCCGCTTTGGAGTGCCTGGTTGTTGGCCATGAGTAGACGCAAGTGACAAAGAAAATGGCAGAAGAGTGTTGGGGGGAGTAAGACAAGGGCAGCGACATCGCTCAAGCATGTCCAGTTTGGAGGGCCTTGAAAAATGAAAGGGTCTTGCCCCTACCTGGTGGGATGTACTGCATTCCAGCCACAGGAGGCTTTAAGTGGACTGGACCACCGCGTTTGAGAGCGGAGACAATGATGTACTTTTCATTTTTAAGGGTCTATTTATATAATTGCACTTTTTTTTTTTTTTTTTTTTACATGATTTAAACTTTCAGGGTTGTTAACACTCTTGTCTGTTATGAGTCTAATTAAGAAGACATTTATTTTCACTTTCGGGACAATAGGGAATTAAACCTCATCTTGGTGTTATCACTGACAAAGAAATATGGTCCTAATATTAAAGTAATATCTACGCTTTTTTTATTTTAAAAATGCAACATTGTAATATAGCTCTTAAAAATCTGAATAAAAACAGTGTGATTTTAATAACACAAATAAGTTGTCTACATTTTTCACCATACTTTTTTACATTTTGAAAATAAGTTATTTATAAATCTTTAAACTCATGTCTGTTTCTATTGCATTTTTTTTTAAAGAAATGGTGTGACATCTGTCAACATTTTAATTGTTTTTGTAACTTTCTGATGTGGTCTATGCTTAATTTAATTCTGAAAATATGCAGTAGGCAAAGAAAAAATGTGCTCTAGGCTGCAAATTGCTCTTGGGTCGGACTTTGGACACCCGTGATTTCGAGTCTTCAATGAAACTAAAATGCATGATTTTGGAATGAACGTCCAAGCAAGAAGTCAAGGATTTCAACGCAGAACTTTAAAACTTTGGTGCAAGCGTACTAACCACTAGATCACCGTTCGCATACAGCTTTTACAGCCCTGTTTATCTGTTTTTGACCCCGACCGTAAACTTTCTACAGGTGTACCAATACTTTTGTCTAAACGGCGTATTCCCCCCCCCCAACAGTTGACGCCACTCGCGGCTTAAAGCGGAAATAAACCGTCTGGTTTCTCCAGGGAGCTCGCAGCACAATAACGCTACAGGATTTGAGTGGATTGACACAAAACAAATGAGGTGATTTCCTTGAGGGGTGGGGGGTGGGGGGGGGGGCGCTCACCGACAAGTGGGGCTCCCCCGGGAGCACAAATAGAGACGTTAGCACTCCAAAGAGGGAAACAGGCATTGTCACTGCTTTCATGTAAGTGAGAGACAGAAGGATTCTTCTTCTCCTACAAATGTGTCATCAGTCATGATTTTACAAAAAAAAAGAAGTGTCATGTTTAGTTTTTCTATTGGGAACAGAGAAAACGTCATTTAAAGCATCTACCTGTCGTGTATTCATTTCAATATGAGAAGTTCAAATGACAAAAATGGGCTTCTTTTTAATTTTTCACAGAGAACTGTATATCTATCCATCCATTTTCTTTTTCACTTTTCCTCACAAGGGTCGCAGGAGTGCTGGAGCCAATCCCAGCTGTCATCGGGCAAGAGGTGGGGTACAGCCTGAACTGGTTGCCAGCCAATCCCAGGGCACATGGAGATGAATATCGATCACACTCATAATCACACTTGGGTGCTATTTAGAGTGTCCAATTAATGTTGCATGTTTTTGGGATGTGGGAGCAAACCGGAGTGCCCGTAGAAAACCCACACAGGCATGGGGAGAACATGCAAACTACACACGGGAAGGGCCAGGATCGAACCCGTGTCCTCAGAACTGTGAGGCCAACGCTTTACAGCTGCTCCACCGGGTCGTCATACTGAAATTAATCCATCAAATCAATTTCTGGTCCAAACCGATGTTCAAAAGTGGCTCATATAACTTCTTTTTATCCCACGAACAAACCTTATTATTCTTATAAATGTATTACATACTGGACATGCAAAAAAAAAAAAAAAAAAATACACAGCACAGTCACACAAATATTACTTATCTTGGCTTCTGTGTTTTGTTTGTTTTTTGTGCCAAGTTTCAGCAGACCATCAGTTAATTGTTTACTTCCTGTGCAGCAAAGCAACAACAAGAGCATTTGAGGTTTAAAAAAAAAAAAAAGGGTGGGGGGGGGGCATGCTTCTAACAAGTCAGTGATGTTTCACTTTGTGGTCCAGCCTGATAACACACATTCACTTCGATCAACACAACTGATGCAGTCTGGACCCCGTCAGAAACTCAGACCTTTGCCCTCAGACCTTGAGCGGTTCTGACATCACTTTGCGTGAATGTTGCCCTTTCATCTCTTCGTGTCAACAGCTTTCATGTGTACAAAAACAACAACCTGGACGGGCAGATCGTCACGTTTTCCTTCCGTGAGGTTTAAATATCATTGAGATTCTGTTTATGCCCCACTGTGCAAATGTAAAAAGAGAAGCCAAAAAATAATTTGTTTTCCAACTTAGCACATGATGAGCTATCATGTGAGCCTGAAAAAAAAGAAAATACAAATGATTTAAAATTTCCCCAACAGCGTGATGCCTCATTGCCTGTGTTGATGGACATAACACACTAAAACTGATTTAGAAACACAGCTGAGGATCTTTTTACACTGCGCTGTCTTAAGTCCCACAATTGTTTAATACAGGCTAAGTATTATTCTTTATAGTCTATTCTTTATTCCGGCCAACTGAGCATTTATAATAAGAATCCCACCATATTTCTTGCACTGATTAACAGTTATTTTTCTAAATTAGGTGTATTAAAATCCATTTATCCATTTTTATATTTTTTACAATAAATTTCTCACTAAATAATTGTTGAGTTGAATTGCTGTAAATTATAAAATTAAAAAATATTAAAATTGCGTTTTTCACATAAATTTTATATTGTATTTTTTTATCAAATTATTGGCTAATTCATCATAATTATATGGACTGGTTTAATAAACTTTTAACATATAAACATAATTTAATTTATTTTACCAAACCTACAAATAAGATGGACTGTATGAATTTATTTTCATGCTTCCAAAATATTTAGAAAAAACCTTACATTTTTTCAACAACTTTTAATTACTATCAAAATAATTGTAATTCATCAAAAATAATACAATTGAAATTAATGAATTTCGTATTCTTAAAACTACAATATTGATGCATCCATTCAGTGTCCTTGGGTCTCTTGAAAGTTGACCTACAGATCTGAGCGACTTATTTTTTTTAGATGTCCATTTTAAAAATCAAATGTTGCCAATGAGCACAACTAAGTCTCCCTTACTTTGGTTTAAACTTTTTTTTTTTTAACCACTAGAGAAAATGAATGGATGAATGCATTCAATAGAATATTACAGAATATTACTCACATATACACTTGAAGAAGACGTTCCTTCCTCGCTCTCAACTCAGAGGTGACCTGTGAGGACCCCGTGGCTGCCCACGATGAAGTCTGACTAAATCGACAATTCTCCAAACAAAAAATGAATTTAAAACAATTTTTTTAAAAATCTTTTGCCAAATTAGGGCTATGTCATCTCAACAAAACCGTTTTTAAACTTGTTAATTTAATTATTAGTGATTACCTGTCATCCTAAGGCTTGAAAACATTAGCATGCCAATAGACTATGCTAAAAGGCCAAAAAAGGAGCCGACAACGCAAAATAGTACTCTAGCATCTTATTAACATTTTAAGTTGCTTTTGTTGATTAGTTAGTCATGATGACTCGCGTTAGGTCACCTAAACTGGACAGAAATGTGTCAACCTGTTTTGCCGAATGAAGCAATTGTTTGCCTTTCACCCGTATCGAATATAATGAACCATGACAACAACATTAGACATCACTGTTAGCTTGAATTTATGCTTTGTTGAATTTAGGACCACAGTAGATTTGCTTCCTTTTAATGACATCTATAATATGTTTTGGATATTTCTCTCTTTCTACATAGAAATCCCTTGCTTGTTCATCTTAAATGATGTCAAAGTGAGTGTAATAAGAAAGTGTTCATATTGTTTTACAGCAGGGAAAACTCCCCTTTGTCCCAAGGTGAGTGTTTAAGAAGTTGTTATTTCCACTACATTTAGCAGGGATTTTTTTATGTTCATGTAATCGTCTAACAATTCTTATTTTCTCCTTTTGAATGACCCTTCAGTAAGCATCCTGGGCTTAAATAAAACAAAGGGGGTTGTTAATGAAATGTGATTTTCCTTATGAGGAAGAATGCGTTATCGACTAGATAATGTCCGAAAGAGCATCTGATAAGCCGCAGGAGATCATCTGCGCACCTTCATTGATTCTTTGCCCTGCTGACAAATGTCATTTGTTTCTCCAATCAAGCATATTTGGCTTCTTTTGCCGCACGGTCTGTTGCAATGTTGTGCTGTGGTTCACGCAAAATAACGGCAGGACGTGTAGCAAAATTTAGGGACCTGCGCTCATATAAATTGGCATTCAAATCAAATTTTAGGGGAAAACAACATTGATCAGAAAAAAAAAACAAAGGTTTTTAGCATTATAAATTAGGGTCAGGGTATCAAATTAGGGTTTGAAAGCAGCATATACACTATTGTTGCAAGGACGTGATGGGGTTTCGGATTATGGTTATAAAAGCTTGGGCATGGTTTTAATTGAAATTTCATACTTGGGTCCATTCCGGTTTCAGATGAGGGTTTTAAGTATTGCTTTGGGTAACAAACCAAGGTGAACGCTTCAAATAAGGGTTGCGTTTCCCAGTTCGGGTTTTAAGTATGAATCAGTGGTTCAACGTAGAGTTAAGGTTTCATATAAGGGCTTTAAGATAGGCAAGAGTTTCAAACTACCCATCCATCCATCCATTTTCCTTGCCACTTATCCTCACAAGGGTGCCGGGGAGTGCTGGAACCTATCTCAGCTGTAACGGGCAGGAGGCAGAGTACACCCTGAATTGGTTGCCAGGCAATCGCAGGGCACATAGAGACAAACAACCGCACTCGCAATCACACCTACGGGCAATTTAGAGTGTCCAATGAATCTTGCGTGTTTTGGGGATGTGGGAGGAACCCGGAGTGCTCGGCGAAAACCCACACGGGCACGGGGAGAACATGCAAACTCCACATAGGCGGGTCCGGGATTGAACCACAGACCTCAGAACTATGAGGCCAACGCTTTCCGGCTGAGCCACCGTGCCGCCGGTTTCAAACCAGTGTTAGACTTTAAAATTAGGGTTTCAAGGCAGGGACAGGATTCAAAATGATAGTTTTTATGCTTGCGTACGGCTTTCAATCTACAGATCGTGTTTCAAGCGTGAGTCAGGGTTTCAAACTAGGAGTAGGATTCCACTAGCGTTTCACTAGTTGTCACTGAGGTTGAAAACTGTAGTAATAATAATAATTTCCCCCCAAAAATCTTCCTCAGATGTCGCAGAGGCGAGACACGGCGTGCGCGCACGCAACGTGAAGGTCTATTAGTTTAGTAATTGCCGTCCGATTAGCAGACGCGGCGCTTGGCAGGGCCCGCAGGTGGGGACGCTCCCTGGAAGGAGAAGCACCTCCTGGAGGATCCTGATACAATACAGAAGCCTGGCCGGCCACCATACATCCTGCTCGTCTTCCCCTCGTGGGTCGCCGCCTCCATCAATCCTCCTCCGCCTGTCTGGACGCCGACCAGCTGGCTTCATTACGGCCTCCTCCTCCTCCTCCTCAGCCTCTTCTTCCTCCTCTGTCTTCCACATTTTTCCACCGCTTTATCTCCAGCGCCGGTCCAGCTGTTGGACCTTTACGCCGGTTTTCTTGCCGGGCTACTGCCGGCTAATGAAAGAAGCCAAGTGGCAATTGTACTGATTTGTTCTCTTTTGCTTTTTTTTTTTTTTTTTGGGGGGGGGGGGGGGGGAGGAAGCACAAGGCAGTGTGAAGGCACGTTTGGAGTCACTCTGTTTATTAAGACTAGGTTGGGGTTTTAAACAAGAGGAGGTTTTTAATTGGGCTTTCAAACAAGGGGTTTAGGTCAAGTTATAGTGTCAAATTAGCATCTGAAATTAGATTTGCAAACTACAGTCGGGGTTCTGCAAAGGTGTAAGTTTCATTCCAGGGTTAGGGTTTCAAGCTTTGGAAAAGACTTCAAATGGGGGTTTCAAATGAAGATTTCAAAATTGGGTTAGGCTTTCAAACAACGGTACAGTTTTTAAATTGGGGTTTCAAACTAGAGTTTGGGTATTTAAATTTGGGTTGGAGCCAAACGCTGGTTTTAAGATTGGGTTAAGGCTTCAAATTAGGGTTTCAAATCTTCTTCTTTTCCTTTCAGCTTGTCCCGTTAGGGGTCGCCACGGCGTGTCGTCTTTTTCCATCTTAGCCTATCTTCTGCATCTTCCTCCCTAACCCCAACTACCCTCATGTCTTCCCTCACCACATCCATAAACCTTCTCTTTGCTCAAATTAGGGTTTCAAATGTATTTTAAAAACATGGGTTTCAATCAGTGGTTAGGGTTTTACATTAAGATTTTAAGTTTGGGTAAGGGTATCAAACAAAAAGATGTTTTAAGTGACAGTTTCAGATTGAGTTTAAAAAAAAAAAAGGGGAGCAAAAGGGTTCGAATTTAGGTTTCACAATATGATTTCAAATTAGGTTCGCAAATTTGAGTTCGGGTTATAAATAAGGATTTCTATGGAGGGTTTCAAGACGTTGTTGGGCTTTCAAATTGAGTTTTCAAGTTTGGGATAAGGCTTCAAATTAGGGTTTAAAATTTTGTTTGAGAATGAGGGCTTAATTTTTGAATTGGGGTTTTAAAGCATAGTAAGGTTTCAATTTAACAATCCAAGATTGAGTTAAAGTTTCAAATGAGGGATTCAAATTTCATTTTCCAAACAATAGTTAACCCTCTAAACCATGGATAGGGTTTTTAAATGAACATTTCAGGCCTGGGTTTGGGTTTCAAAGGAGGCTTGAGGTTTTGGGGTTATGGTTACCTCAATCCTAACCCAAAATAAAGTTAAAAACCATAACCCTGTATTGATACCATAACCTTGGGTTTCAACTCTGCTTTGAACCTCTAACTCAAGTCTGAAACAATAATCGGGTTAAACTTGCGAGTTTGAAAACCTAACCTTGTCTTCAAGCACTAACATAAAACCTCCTACCATGATCTGGATGACCGAGAAGCCACACAGACATACTTGAACACCTTCATTTGAAACCCTCGGATTACAGTTTCAAACACAGTCAAGTTGCCCCCTTAAATGAGTGTCACATTTTTCTATCACATTTTGAAACTAAAATCCTACTAAAATTATCATCCATCCATTCATTTTCTGAGCTCCTTATCCTCACGGGGCTCGCAGGAGTACTGGAGCCAATCCCAGTTGCCATCGAGAAGGAGGCAAGGTACACCCTGAACTGGTTCCCAGCCAATCGCAGGGCACATAGAGACAAACACTAACAATCACACTTAGGGCCAATTTAGAGTGTCCAATTAATGCATGTTTTGGGAAACTGAAGTGGACAAAGAAAACCCACACAGGCACAGGGAGAACATGCAAACCCCACACAAGCGGGGCCGGGATTTGAACCGGAGTGCTCGGAACTGTGAGGCCAACAATTTACAGCTGCGCCACCTTCCCATCACTAAATTATGAAGAGAGTCTGTGCCTCCCAAACGCTTTCATTTCATTCATCTTTGCTTTCCTTTTGGCTCACGCACATCCGAACACGAAGTTCTGAACTTGTACAAGCCTCTTGGTCACAGAGTTTAAGTTTTGACGCTGATCAACTGGCATCCTGATCCACTCACTTTGCCTAATCTGTGTATATCCAGATTAAAGCTGCCATTATGACACTAGTCAAACTGTTTTTTTTTTTTTTTTTGTTGTTTTTTACGCCACTGTGTCTCTGTTTGACGGAGCTGTGCAGTTGGACGGCGGAGCCGTCACAGCTGACTTAGTCACCCTGCCTTTTCCCGTTTGTCATTATTTGTTTTGGAGGGATGACGGGAACTGGAGAGTACGCCGCAGATGGTCCTGTTGATTGTTTCTTGATAGGAGGCCGCTGATAGGCAGATGGCACGAAAGGAATGAATGTGGATGTCTTGTAACAAGTCCTTTCAGGCTCTTGATGAAGTATGATAAGGAAAAGATATTTGAGCATTTGTTTGAGATCTATTGATTGTTTTTGTCTTGATGATAAATCTCATGGTGATCTGGAAAAGTTGAATGAAGACAGGATTTTTCTTGTTCGTTGAGACTTTTAATTCAAAAGGTTTCTTCTGTTCGAAATTTTATGCGTGGCCCCAGTGGGTGCCCCATGGGGGTGATCACTATTTCTGTTCTTGCGCCGCACCAAGTCAAGGTTCCCATTCCTGTACCAGCTCAGCGAATGCTCAAAGCCCTGTCGCCGAACCGTGTCCAGACTGGGCGGGCAGGACGGCCACGCCAGTCATCTTCTGCCCCAGCGGCGCATGCCGTGCAGCTACAATAGGACTCTGTCCACGTCACAAGTGTGCCAAGTCTCTCTGGCGGCGCTGAGCCTACGGCTGCCATCCAGACCTCGTGCTTGGCCCCTGAAACGCCATCCGGCTAAACAGCCTCGAAAAGCCCCATGTCCTGGCCAACCTCCTGACCGAGCACCTCATGTGTAGTGTCCTGGACATCTGCCAGGCTGACCTTTGTACCCGCTTCCACCCACCCTGTTGCTGGTGATTTTTGTTTTGCCTTTTGAAATGTCTGGCAATTCACCCCTTACGTTTCAAGGCTTTGTTGACTTTTCCCTGATTTTGATTCCTGCACTTTAGTCCGATTTTGCTTCTACATTGCTACCACAAAAACTTTCAAAACTGACATCTTAACCCAGACTTGAAAACATAACCTGGGCTCATAATCTCGCTTTGAAACCTTTACTTTAGTTTGAAACCCAAACCCAGGGTTGAAAATCATGCTTTGAAAGTCCAACCCTGGCTTGAACACCCAATGGACCTTTCCAACCTGTCAATCACTTGTACAATAATAGCCAATCAGATAGCCACATTGCCTTAACCCCTGGCTTGACACGCCCCTCTCGCCACATTGTCCCACAAGGAATGCCCGTTGTCAGTAGCGTGCGCTTGGAAAAGTTAATGTTACAAAGAGAATGGTCCTCAGATGAACTTGGGGAACGTGCAATTCTGATGAAAGATATCCTGCTAGCTTACAAGTGGCCCGGTTCATTCATTTTCCCAAGTGTCTACGATGGATTAAGGCTCGCGGAATATACATTGCAGGAGAACAACTTTCACTTATAAATACTACAATAATATTACTTGTGATCTTTCCAAGTAAAAAGTGCTCACCCTGCTTTACATGCGCAGTACGATGCCACAATTTTAATCTGTTGGATTTCAATGTGAAGTTTGTTAGGCGTCAAACTTTTTTGCATCGATCGCCAACATTTCATCACTGGAACTCTGACATCGCATCCTGCTCCGTCCAAAATTTAAATTCTGTGTACATATCCTTGCGTGAAATAGTTGAGACCTCTCTGTAGAACTCTCTTGGACAAGTCTGACGCATTTGGCAAAAAAACATCCCCCAATGTTATCTGGAATACGCGATAGAGAATCGACTTCAAACATGTTCTGTTCACTCGCCATTTTGGAAGCTTGTGGGACATGGCTAAGGGGGCGGAGCTTCGGATCGCCATCGGAAAGGTCAATTTCAAACCCGAACAATAGTTTGGAATCCAACCCATCCTTAAAATCTTAAGTGGAAACATGAACCCTGGCTCAAAACCCTACTTTGAAGACCTGATCCAGACTTGAAATGCTCATTTCAAAACTTAACCCTGTTTTAAAACCCTTACAAATTCACTTCAAGTGATGTTGATCAGCTATTCCATCACTTTTATTGACACACACCCACAAACGAGGAGATGTTGACATCACACTCTGGTGCGCGCACATGCATAAATAATAACTGAAACTCAATTTACGTTGCTGGCGTTTGTAGCGACGCTACAGAAACCCTGCATGTACAGTTACTTCACATCTGTGTTGCATACAGTCCGGTTAACCTTTGAGAACTACCTTTATAGCCCAGGACCACTGGACTGAATAAGAACACGACAATATTAAAATCGCAAAACCAATATTTAGCCATTCACTGTAGTTGTTTCACGACTGTTTCCAATGACTTCACATCTGTGTTGCATGCATTCCACCGATTTCAGGCGTGCTGTACAGTATTTATAGTATCTAACCCCAGTTTTTCAGACACACTGCTGTTATTGTGAATATAATAATATGTAACGTGTGCGTCAGTGTGCATTCCAGCACATAGTTTTTAAAAAAAAATTCTTTAGCTTCAACAACACAATGAAAAAAAAAAAAAAGGCATGCCAGAGACAGATTTAATATCCTCGCCTGCAACAGGGCGACGTCTTGATGCAATAATCTCAAATTAAATCATGAATAATAGAGAGGGAAAAGTCACGAAGAGGAATTAATAATTCAATAGATAAATAATTTACAAAATAATCAAATACATAAATAATGATGGCCGCCATAAATAAAGGATCCGATTAAATCTTTCCAGGCAGGCCGCCTGATGTGTGAAGCCACGCAAACAAAAACGCTGAATAAATACACAGGACTGTATCGCTACAATTCATATGTATATGTATTTTGTGAGAAATAGCTGTGCGCTGAAGTTGCACGTGTTACTTGACAGGTGGAAATGAACGTTAGATGGATCGCCGCACAGTCACGTAAACAGCACATACATTAGCGCGTACGTTAAAAATCGTTTCTGCGTGCTGTCATGTGACATGTCACGCAGATATGAAATGGCTCATTTAGGATTACATCTACGCCATATATCATGTATGCATAAAAATATAGTATGCAGTGTGCTGTAATCTAGCTGCGTCATTGGAAACACACGCAAAGAGGAATGAGATTTCAATATAGAGCATGTCGGTAAAATTTTGATGATGTTTACTATTGATTAACATTATTTGTTGTGTCCAACTGCACTGCATCACGTTTCTAATATTGTGTATATAACCTCAACTAAGACCGACATTCGACACACGAAAAGATATTAATAGAGTTTCGAACAGGTTTGTTTTTGTCTTAACCAAACACCAAAGCGTGAACCTCTGAGCCTGTTTGAAGTAGGTTGCTAACCAAAACAAAAGCACAAATCTGTCACAAAAACTGCCTTCTACAATTTGAAGAACATATCGAGAGTGCAGTCTTGTACGTGTCAAGCAGACCAGGAAAAGCTCATCCATGCTTTTATCTCAAGAAGACTTGACTATTGTAATAGTCTTCTGACTGGACTCCCAAAAAAGAGTATTAAACAGCTGCAGCTCGTTCAGAATGCTGACCAAAACAAAGCGGTCAGAGCATATAACTCCAATCCTAAAGTCCTTGCACTGGCTTCCACTCAGCTTTAGAATAGATTTTAAAGTTCTGCTACTGGTCAATAAATCCCTCAATAGTTTAGGTCCTGAAAACATCAAAGAAATGCTTACGGAATACAAACCCAGAAGAGCTCTGAGATCGACTGACTGAGGTCAAATACCGGAGCGCAGAGTCCAAAGCAAACACGGTGAAGCAGCATTTAGCTCTTATGCTGCACACAAATGGAAGAAGTTGCCAACAGAGGTGAGGTCAGCCGCGAGTGGGAATGTTTTTAAATCCAGGTTGAAAACTCTTCGGTTTTTTTTTCCTCATGCTTTTTAGAATATATCCACTTTTTGATCGTATTACTTGCACTGTATGTGGTTTTAATTGTATTTTTAAAAAATATTTTGTTCGTCACTTTTATTATTTTTATCCTGTTTTAAATGTTTTATCTCATTGTTTTCAAATGCCTTTAATCATATAAAGCACGTAGAGTTACCTCAAGTATGAAATGCGCTATACAAATAAATTTGCTTTGCTTACGGAGGCACGTAAAGGTATACAGTCTGTCAGATGAAAGCCGCCGCAGAGCCTTGAAGGAATTCCCATCCCACTTTTATGAATTCTATCTCTAGTCGTGCATAGCTGGTCCGAACGTTGTTTCTATCCCTACTTTCAAAGCCTAGCGCAGCTAGCACAGATGGTCCTATCCTAGCCCTAATCCTGCGAGTCACAACCTGATAATCTTAGTCTCTTCTATTCTTAGTAATCATATTTTCCAAACCTTTTATCCATCATTTTATCCTTTATCTACTCCACCAGTGCTAGCCGAACCAGTAAATTCTTTGGCCAACATAGATGTAACGTGGCTCTATTTTTTCTCTATTTTTTACCAAAGTCTCTCCACTTGCACCGTCTTCCCCCTTTGTTGCGCGTCCAGTATGATTAACAAAAGGCTGCGTGGTGTCCAGGCCTTGTGATAGGAACAGATAAGGAGGTGACATCGGGAATCCGACACCTTTTACGCTCATCCCGGGAGCTTGAATCGCTTTCTGGAGACTCTAAACGGCGATTATCTATGTCATGGCCGCTTTGGAAGCGTTATCTATCTCCGCACACCTCTTCCCTCTAAATGCGAAAATGGCAGCTCCCCTTTCGTTCCCCTACTTGTCGTTTGGATGTCCTGAAGTGCTGAGGAGATGTCGGGCGATATGAATTCAAGTGTCAATAAAGCCACGCCGGGCTTTTTTTATTTTTTAAACCGTATGCCATCCAGCTTTATTTGATACAGAGATTACATTCACAGCCTGATGTTTGCTGCCACGTTTATCTTGGGAGATACATTCAACTATTATAGTTGAAAAGATGTAACATAGAGGACTTTTTTTTGATAGTTTTACCCCTCCCATTTGCTTTAAGCACATTTAAATTGTTTTAAAATAGACTTTTCAAAGTGTTCACAATCCCCTCTTCTCACATTGCCACTGTCAAGAATCGCAACATTATCATATAACATCACTGTGAGGAAATGAAAAGACGATTCCAAAGTTCTCCTAATAACACGCAAATTATCCTTAAAGGGAAATTCCGGTGGTTTGGATTAACAACGTATCCAATAGGTCATGTCATATGTACTGTACCTTGAAAATTTGAGGTAAATCCACAATCATTTAATGGTCTTTTGAGAAGGTTTTTATTGACAATTACGAATTTTCAGGGGTGCCGCCATTTTGGCGAGTCACATGACCTACGTGCGCGGATGTGACGTGTTTCGTGCTGTTCCAAACGCTCGATTACATGCGACACCATTATGCCCAGCGCTGATTTCTCTGATTTATCCTCATCTGATGAAGAAATAGTAATATTGGTTGATCAGGAAGACGGAGGAATACTTCCATACAGAGTTGAACTTGTGGCTGTAAATAATGTTGAATATTCAGATGGTTCTTCGGATGGGAATGACGCATAATCTGACGAAGGAGCTCAGATGAGCAGCGGGGCCGTGAGTGAGCTCCGGCTGACCTCCGGCGAGCGAGCTCCGAGGAGCGCCGGGGCCTTGAGCGAGCTCCCCGAGCCCCGGCGCCGAACCCTGCTAAGAATTTTCTATAGAAATCTATAGAATTTGTACCAACAAACTTGTTCAATAGAACTTTGGCTGTGGTTTTCTATAGAAATTCTATACGACTTGGGTCCTAAAGTTCTATCGTTCTTTAGAAATTCTTTAGAAATGTTTTAGGAGGGGAG
Source organism: Syngnathoides biaculeatus (assembly GCF_019802595.1). Taxonomy (NCBI): domain Eukaryota; kingdom Metazoa; phylum Chordata; class Actinopteri; order Syngnathiformes; family Syngnathidae; genus Syngnathoides; species Syngnathoides biaculeatus. Next base: position 9,337,575 of record NC_084644.1, read on the forward strand.
CTTGCTCGTCAGGCTCTGTGTCATTCTGCCCAAAGAACCATCCGAATATTCAACATTATTTACATCCACAGGTTCAGATCTGTATGGAAGTATTCCTCCGTCTTCCCGATCAACCGATACTCCTATTTCTTCGTCAAATGAGGATAAATCCGAGAAATCAGCGCTGGGCATAATGGTGTCGCATGTAATCGAGCGTTTGGAACAGCACGAAACACGTCACATCCGCGCACGTAGGTCATGTGACTCACCAATGTGGCGGCGCCCCTGAAAATTCATAATTGTCGATAAAAATCTTCTCAAAACAAAACTAAATGAGAGAGGATTTACCTCAAATTTTCAAGGTACAGTACATATGACATGACCTATTGGATACATTGTAAATCCAAACCACCGGAATTTCCCTTTAAGTTAGCTTTCCTTAAAACTGACAAAAAAAAAACCCCAAACAAAAAATTTGATCAGACTATAAAACAAATCATTTAAAATTCAAGATACGAAACAACGTTGGAATTTTTTTTCTAGAACTTTTGTTATTGAGAGAGTCACTGATGGTGTTAGAGGTACACACGCCTGACTTTGGGATCAATTCCCACTCAATGATGTGTCAACTGATGGGCGACCAATTCCGGGTGTCATGCGCCTTTCGCCCGAAGCTCCGGCTCGCCCTTGTGAGGATGGGCGGCTTGAATAATGGATGGATGGACTTTTGTTGTTCAACCATCTGCATTCAAAATATTTCAGTTACACTTTTAAACTGTTGAATTAAAAATCGTTTTTGCAAAATAAATTTAATTTAATGAGTAGCCTTTTGTCTTATATTGCTCTCGCTAAGCCACTGGAAATAATGTTTCTCAAGGGAAAATATTAAACATTACGTGCGTGTGGAAAGAATGCTGACAACACAACAATGCCTCACCCGTCGTGAACCTCACCACACGTCACTGGAATGTGCGCAGTTCTAAATTCAAACTTGTCTGTATAATGTAAAAAAATGAAAAATAAACAAATCTGGGATATAATGAGGGCGTGATTTCCATTTCTGTAAGCAGCAGGCAAATTGATTTCTTGCCCCAGTAGCACAAGCGGCTGTTATTTACATGTTAAAGGCACTTTCTTTCGAGTGCACATTGTTCAGGCGCAAAAAGACGAGAGCGACGGTGTGACGAGTTTGCCACGCTCGCCACAAAAACTCAAAACGCTGTCACCGACGATTTGCAAAGAAAAAAACAAAAATCAGCAGAAGAAAAGAGCAATGAGGGAATAATCAAACAAGTTGACATTGGACTGCTTTCAACGACGTGCATGTCAAAGTTACGTTAAATCAGATTTTTTGCAAAATACTTCACTTAAGAGTAAAAAAAAAAAAAGAAGCTCCACACTAGATGTTTTTAAGGTTTCATCCATCCATCCATCCATTATCGACCCCTTTTCCGGGTTAGGTCGCGGGGAAAATAGCTTCAGCAGGGATAGACAGACTTCCCTTTCCCCAGCCACTTCTTTCAGCTCTTCCGGAGGGATCCCGTGGTGTTCCCAAGCCAGCCGAGAGACATGGTCTCTCCAACGTGTCCTGGGTCGTCCTCTGGGTCTCTTTCCGGTGCGACATGCCCGGAACACCACACCAGGGACGCGTCCAGGAGGCATCCGAATCAGATGCCCCAGCCACCTCATCTGGCTCCTCTCAATGTGGAGGATCAGCGGCTCGACACTGATCCCCTCCCGGATGACCGAGCTTCTCCACCTATCTCTAAGGGAGAGCCCGGACACCCTGCGTCGGAAACTCATTTTGGTCGCTTGTATCCGAGATCTGGTTCTTTTTAAGATTTCATTATTAGTTCAAATAGCAATGCAACATATAAGGATAGAAGGTCACAACGAGGAATGTAGGGTAGATCTAGAGATATGCGAGTAGGTCTACGGATTTAGGACTAGAGCTAAACGGGTATGACTAGGAAGTTAGGACAAGTGTTGAAAAAAAAAGATAGAACTAGGAATGAAGGACCAAGATAAGAGGTGAGGACTAGGGATTGAAAGCTATGGCTAGGAATGTAGGACTGGAAATAGAAGATTAGGACTAGGAACTTGGTTTTAGGTATGTACTGTAGGACTAGGGGTTTACGGCCACGCTACCCTGAGAACGCTCGATCTCGTCAGATCTCGGAAGCTAAGCGGGTTTGGCCCTGGTTAGTACTCGGATGGGAGACTGCCTGGGAATAACAGATGCTGTAAGCTTCTCTCCGCGGCTATAATGTTGTGCCAGGAAGGGCGTCCGGCGTAAAACTGTGCCAGAAAAATATGCGTTCATCTGCGATGAAACGGTGTGGCGACCCCTAATGGGACAAGCCGAAAGGAAAAGAAGAAGACTGTAGGACTAGGGATAGAAGGTTATAACTAGGAATGTAACAGTAGAGATAGAAGGTAGGATTTAGAATTTAAGATTACAGATTTAAAAAAAAAAATCAAGACTAGAAATGGAGGACTAGGGAAAGAAGGTTAGGACTAAGGATTCTGGACCAATGACAGGAGGCTAGGACTACTGTAGGCATAGAAGAAGAATATTTTTATTTGGAATGTAGGAATAGGGGTAGATGGTTAGGACTGGAAAGCTAGAACTATAGATAGATGAAGAGAGATTTGGGACAAGAGAGAAGATTCGTCATGAGAATTTAGGACCACAGATAACGACGAGCAATGGAAGACTAGCAATAGAAGGTGAGGACTAAGGATTTAGAACTAAGGGTTAGCACGCGAAATAAAGTGGTAAAAACAGGAGGTTATGGCTTGGAATATACGACAAGAGAGAACAGGTTAGGAGAATGTAGGACTAAGGGTAGATGGTTCGGACCAGGAGGACTAAAGTTTAGGTCAGGATGAGGAGTCTGGACAAAAAAATACGTTAGTATGAGTAATAAGGGTCAAGCAACAGAGAGGTGGGGGTTTTTATGAGGTCTAGCAGGGCTAGTTATCCTGTACAATGTTCAGACCAGGAATGCTAAACGAGGGATCAAGGTTAAGCCTTGGAATATAGGACAAACGTGAGAGGTTTAGGACTAGGAATCCTGTCAAAGGGTATTTGCGTTCTCTTAAAGTGACATTCACATGGACAGAGACGATGTGGTCTTTTTGTCAAGCTGTCAAAGTCATCAGTCCCTGGTTTCCGTGGAGACAAAAATGAGTCATCATTAATTGATTGCACAGTAGCTATCAGTCTAAATATTTAGTCACCTCTCACAGACGACTTCTTCATTTTAAATGTCTTAAAAATACTTTATGTGTCCACTTGGGGCTGTTTTTAAATATTTCATCAGTCGTGAATAATGAATTAATGACTCATGCACAATGTGTTTTTCATTTAGCTTGTCCACGTCCCGACTTTACGGAACACCGTGACAACATTTACTTATGCATTTCGTTGTCCGCAAGACCTGACACAAAAACTTTGTCAAATATGTATCCATATATTTATATTTAAGGCTCGAGCGTGGGGTTTGTCTAATATTTTTAGGCCATATTTACCTGCATTTTTAAGGATTTCGAGGACAAGAAAGCTGACTAAATGTTGTGTGCATTTGATGGAAATTGATATTTGTCACAATTTGCAACGTGACATATTTTTAAAGTTCTTGATCTTTTATCCCAACTCCTACAATCCTTGTCCTAACCTTTGAGGTCTAGTACTATTTTCCTAGTCCTAAGAATCTTTCAATCCCTAGTTCCACAACCCCAGCCCTAACCTTCACGTTCTTTTCTTTTCTAACTTTTTTTTCACACATTTTAATATTGTACATTGACATGGCAGCAAGGGATTTAAATAAGCACAAACTGAAGCAAGACAGTAGGACTGTAAAAAAAAAAAAAAAAAAACTAGCCAAGAAAATAGTTTGACATAAATGCCGGAAAGCAGGAGGAAAGAACGTTTTAATCTCTGGTATAATAGAGCTGATCAAACTTGACATTTCTGAAAACCTGATGCACAAACAGCACTTAAACAATAATTTAAATGATTTCAATTTACACGTGTGGAGAATATTGTTATCCTTTTAATGCAGTGTTGAAATGTCCAACACTGCAAGGTGTACTACTGTGTACCTCTTGTGTAGTATGCAGTGGTGCCTTGAGATAAAAGCTGAATTTGTTCAGTGATCACGTTTGTTATTCTTAACGATGGAATCTCAAACAATCCTTCCCTACTGAAATGAATGGAAATGTTCTTAATCCGTTCCAACTTCCCTCAAGACAGACATTTTTTTTTAAATATTGTTCTATAATACTGCAGTTGATAAAAATAAACAGTAATAGGAGTTAAATACCATCTACCAATACTAACTGTGAGCATGTCAATTGCATTTTGTATTGCTTGTTAGCAAAAAGATTAACTTTTTCACAAGGCAACCTATGTTGTCTTAAATCTGACATTCTCCCGACATTATATTTAGTATGACAGTACACTTCAATTCGGAGTGACAATAAACAATGTTCAACTAAACAATATTCGACAAACTGCTGCTTGTTATGAAGTGAATTACCGTAATTACCGGCCGACAGCGCGCATCTGGTTACAAGCCTCACCGAGTGTATTTGTAAAGAAAAGGGTTGGGGCTACATACATAAGTCGCAGCTGTGTAAAATCCACAAGTGCCCACATTGAAACACACATTGAAATACGTGAAACACATACAAAGACGGCACACAGAAAAAGTTTAACGCTAGCACCGCGCTAACGCTTACAGGGCCGGTTAAAATAAAATTTACCAGTAAATATCACTGAGACACGCCAGTAATACAGCAGCAAGACCCTGGCACAGTGCTAACGCTAGCACAGTGCTAACAGGGCCGGTAAAAGTCACTTGCTTGGCACATATATTCCACCGGTCTTATTCTTACCTTTTCCGCTAGAAAAAAATGCACAAATTAGCCATATCCCCGCATAAACTGCAGGATTGAAAGCGTGTGAAAAAAAGTCGCGGCTTATAGGCTGGAAATGACGGTACATGTATGACATTATGACAAGGAAAGCATGTAAGGTTATGCCACAAAAATGAAACTGTGACTGGTTCATATTGAATACAAAAAGGGGGAAAAAATGTGAAGCTTGAAAAACATTAAATAGTAAATTCTCCCCTACATGAACATTAAATCTTTCCTTTTTCGAAAAGTGTAATATTGCCGCAGACAAGTATGAATTACATTCACATTACCTGCCATTGACATGACCAGATTTCATGCTTTGGCTATCTTCATTCCCCGACCTAAACCCAATCGAGAACCGGTAAATTGAGTTAAATTCCACCATACAGATATGCATCCAGTAGGTAGGGTGTACACACAAGATGGCGATGAACTTCAAGTCATGCAGTATAAATGCATGTAGAAAAGATGTTTTTTTTTTCCCATTCCCGACTTGTGTCCGGCGATCGGACTTTGGCTTCAGCTGTCACTTCGTGAAGGGGGGGGGGGACGATGGCAGCTGGCAGGTGTGGCAGTTTATCCCAACGCCAGAAATAATCCAAAGTGACAACTGGCAGCAGCACAAATGATTTATTAGTCTTTTTACTCAGCTCCTAACCATCCTTGGAGCTGGAATCAATTATTCACCGACTACGTGTCTTCAAATCATTAATTCTGCCATGAGCTGCGGAAGAGTTGAAGGGGCACTTGAACAAGGTCCACCGGGCGGGCTCCGCGACGCCGGGTCGCGCTGGCCCGGGACGGAGTGTAACAAGATGTGAGGAACGTTTTTTTTTTTGGTCAATTTATATCAATTAGGCTTGTCACAATATTGGGCTTCAAAAGTCACAGCAACTTTGTTTGAACTTCAGCGAGTTTGAAGGGCTCATCTGAACTGAAATACACGGTTAATCCCCATTTTTCACAATGGATTCAAGTTTTTTTTAATTTGTCAGTCACTCCCTGTTGAGGTTTACTTAAAAACTGACAAAACAAACAAAAAAAAAAACGAGACTAACATTATCTATTTAAACACCAACGTCATCATTTTGTCTCACAAAAATCCAATATCTTAATGCGAACATACCGTGAAATGACATAGACGGACTAATGGCAACCAACATGAATTGTTTTCAATTTTGAAACAACTACTACTTTAACGTAAACAGAGCAGCAAGACATACTACAACAATACTCACAGGCATCAATTCTCCCAGCTCAGTGAGAACGACCATGGCTGGAGTTTAGTCGGACACCATCTCCCCCTCGTCTAGTTGTCGTTAATTACACTGCATCTCTTCCAGTGGGGATACAGTGAAGAAAATAAGTATTTGAACACCCTGCTACATTGCAAGTTCTCCCACTTTGAAATCATGGAGGGGTCTGAAATTTTCATTGTAGGTGCATGTCCACTGTGAGAGAGATCATCTAAAAAGAAAATTCCAGAAATCACAATGTATATTTTTTTCATCAATTCATTTGTGTTATACATCGGCAAATAAGTATTTGAACACCTGTCTATCGGCTGGAATTCTGACCCTCAAAGACCTGTTAGTCCACCTCCACTCCATGTATTATTCTGAATCAGATGCGTGTGAGGTCGTGAAGTGCATAAAGACACCTGTCCACCCCACACAATCAGTAAGACTCAAACTTGTAACATGGCCAAGACCAAAGAGCTGTCCAAAGATACCAGAGACAAAATGGTGAAAAAAGGTCCACTTTTGGAGCAATCATTCGAAAATGGAAGAAGCTAAATAATGACGGTCAGTCTCAATCAGAGTGGAGCCCCATGCAAGATCTCACCTCGTGGGGTCTCAATGATCCTTAGAAAGGTGAAGAATCCGCCCAGGACTGCACAACTGGACCTGGTCAATGAATGACCTGAAAAGAGCTGGGACCACCGTTTCCAAGGTGACTGTTGGTAATACACTTAGACGTCTTGGTTTGAAATCATGCCTTGGACAGAAGGTTCCACCGCTTCAACCAGCACATGTCAAAGCACGTCTTACGTTTGCCAATGACCATTTGGATGATACAAGATGAGTCATGGGGGAAAGTTTTGTGGTCAGATGAGACCAAAATGGAACTTTTGGTAATAATTCTACTAACTGTGTTTGGAGGAAGACGAATTATGAGTTCCATCCCAAGAACACCATCCCTCCAGTGAAGCATGGGGGTGTTAGCATCCTGACAATGATCCAAAGCACACAGCCAGGAAAACCAAGGAGTGGCTCTGTAAGAATCATATCAAGGCTCTGGCGTGACCTAGCCAGTCTCCAGACGTCATGCTTATAAAAAAAAAATCTTTGGAAACTCCGTGTTTCTCAGTGACAGCCCAGAAACCTGCCTGATCTAGAGAAGATCTGTGTGGTGGAGTGGGCCAAAATCCCTCCTGCAGTGTGTGCAAACCTGGTGAACAACTACAGGAAACGTTTGACTTCTGTAATTTCAAACAAAGGCTACTGTGCCAAATATTAAGATTGGTTTTCTCTTCTCAGTGTCAATTTTGTCAAGTAGCCCGTTATTGCCCTTGCTAACATTTGCTCTATCTGTAGCAATATTTCCGATATTAGTGACCTCATGTGGACAAACAAGAGAACGTTTCAATTCTTACAAGAAAATTTGGCGAGACTAAATATACAGGATGAGAAAAATGGGAGTAAGGTGAAAATAGTGAACCGTGACGCATTCCTACAATGTATGATGACCTAAGATGTTGAGATATGATGTTACTGTACAATATTAACGCCGAGCTCAAATGTTACTTGTTGGAGAAGAGCAGCCCTCGTTTTCGTGCTAGCATTCACTCCTTCTGTAGCAATTAGCCTTGTCACAATATTAGGAACAGCACATTGACAGGGGAGATGAACGAGATTGACGACATGAAAGGCGGTGCGGTGTGCACTCATCCTTCTTGCTTTGCCGAGGAAAGGCTTCAAGTTTTATGTATAATTAATTTGGTTGTGTTTTGGAAACTTGCATTTTATCTGCCATAATTCTAGCCCTCTCATCTTTATGAATACAAAGCATATATAATGCGCCGCCCGCCTGTTATTAATTATGGAAATAACACAACAAAAGCACATCCTAAATCCATTACGCTGGTAAGCAAGACTTGTCTCAATAAATCAGCATCTACAATCAAAATTGAAATCATTTTTTATGCATAATGTATGTGCTTGTTGCCTGAAACATCTGTTCATTATGCAGAGTAATGCATTCTTGTAGTTTTTTAAAAACTTGCGTCCTATAAAATAATCATAATGACTGCTTCATTACGGCTCGCGGGAAGACACCAGTACATTTTTACAATACGCCGCCTGATTTACGCCTTCATTTACTTCTTTTATGGTCCGCGCCGTCGCAGGTTCAAATAGAGAAACGTGTGTTTGTGTGTTCTTTTCTTTTTTCCCTTTCTTTTTTTTAATAGGCAGAAAATAAATGCGACACACATGTGAAGTGGCTGTGTTGGATGGATGGATGGATGGATGGATGGATGGATGGATGGATGGATGATGGATGGATGGATGGATGGATGGATGGATGGATGGATGGATGGATGGATGGATGGATGGATGGTAACTGTGTCTAAGACAAAATGGCTAAGGCCTGTGAGGTTCCCCAGGGGTCAATCCTGGGACCCCCATCTGTACTTTCTACCTCTACACTGATCCATAATAGACAGCTATAATGTGCCAGATAGATGGACAGACAGACAGACAGACAGAGATAGATAGATAGATAGATAGATAGATAGATAGATAGATAGATAGATAGATAGATAGATAGATAGATAGATAGATAGATAGATAGATAGATAGATAGATAGATAGATAGATAGATAGATAGATAGATAGATAGATAGATAGATAGATAGATAGATAGATAGATAGATAGAGATAGATAGATACTCGATTCCCTTGGTTGTGTGTACTTGGTCTACACAAACAAAGGACAGGTAACAGCTTTGTTACGTGTTAAACAGTTCAAGTTCTCGTCAAAGAAGGGAGCATGAAGCCCCTAAGAGACCCCCCCACCCCCACCCCCGTGGAGTCGGAACATCAGCGAGGGTTTGTCGTTTGCCGCTACGTTCGCTTTCACGCCTCGCTTATCCCGTGACGCAAACGGGAGGCAACGCACCTTAATCTGTCGGAGGTTCGGCGCGGCTACGGATACGATCACGGCAAGCGGGAAGCAGCCAGCATTTGATGTTATTTCCTGCATTGATGTGTTGTGAAATATTGACGAGATGACATCTTTTTTTGCCTACTCACCACAGGCTGTGTCCACGAGTCGGGGGATAAATTATTGATTGACTCGTTTCAGGCAAAAAAAATAAAAAAATAAAAAATCCTCCCCGGTAATTTTTTTTTTTTTTCCACCTTATTATCTACCTTCTCCCGAGGCTTCTTTATCACTCATTTAGCAGTTGAACATCGAAAAAGTCCAGCCAGCCATTTATTTATTAGGCATGTGGCCTGAAGAAAAAAAATACAATTTGACAATTCTCGCTGTTCTTTTTGGTAACCATAGAATTAATGCAATATAGTTTAAAACTCATATAAAGTTGCAGTAGCTGAAAGTTTCTTTTTTAAAATATCCAGCACAGTAAATTTAAGTACATTTCAATTGTTTTGAATATCTTATAGCTTATAATTGCATTGTTTTCAAATATTTGTGCAATATGTTTACTTTAGCCATAAGTCGGATTCGTTTCCAGCGAGAGTTCAATTCCGCCAAGGCCGCCCTTTTTGTCCTTGATTCTGTTCATAACCTCGATATGATTTAGGAGTTCCGGTTTGGTGGCCTCAGTATCGCGTCTCTGCCTTTTGCAGATGATGTACTGCAGTTCTGTTGGTCACATCAAGCCGCAATCTTTACATCCTGCGGTCTCGTGTACAAAAACGTGGCACGGGTTCTTCTTCGTGGCAAAGTTCAGATGCGTGAAGAGAGAAATGAGCGTGAAAATGTGCGGTGCCTCTCGCCAACTTCATGGCTGCCATACGCACTTTTTTACAGCTGTTGGTGCTTTGGCGACACTTGCAGTTTACAGTTGATGCTGGGAAATGATAAATCTGCACATCAGACACGCATGAATAATTAGCACGGATGAAATATCGATGCCTGGCAACATTTGATTTCAACAATGTAAAAGAGGACTAAAAGCACGCAATTTATTTGTTAAGCAGTCTATTTAATCAATCACTGATATTCCTGAGGAGAACTATTAATCGATCAAGGCGATCATTTATGCCGCCTATTAGCCTCACAATTGCTTCTTGTGACTCCAGCACATGCCCGGAAAAAACAAAAGTCCTTTGAAATTACTAAATTTGAACATGTACATCGATTGCACGTGATTCAAATGTGTTAAAATTACATAATTCACCCCTCTTCTCCTAAAAAACCCATTTTGATCGTGTAACCAATGTACATGTTTAAATTAACATAATTACCGGCCTACAGAGCGCACAGGGTTATAAGCCTCACCCAGTATATTTGTAAAGGAAATACCATTTGGTACATACATATGCCGCACCTGTGTAAAAGCCGCAAGTGTCCACATTGAAACACGAGATATTTACAAAGAAAGACGGTACATAGAGCTCGTCCGTGCTAATGCTAACGCTAGTGCAGATAGATAGATAGATAGATAGATAGATAGATAGATAGATAGATAGATAGATAGATAGATAGATAGATAGATAGATAGATAGATAGATAGATAGATAGATAGATAGATAGATAGATAGATAGATAGATAGATAGATAGATAGATAGATAGATAGATAGATAGATAGATAGATAGATCCTGTCTCTAAGACAAAATGGCTAAGACCTGTGAGGTTCCCCAGGGGTCAATCCTGGGACCCCTATCAGTACTTTATACCCGTACACTGCTCCATAATAGACAGCTATAATATGCCAAATAGATAGATAGATAGCTGCATTAGGCCAGATAATAGACAGCTTAATAATGTGCCATTTTATGCAGATGACTAATACACGACATCCAACAAGGTGATTTTATCTACCTTGTAATTTTATGTAGTTGCAAAGCACTTTGAATTGCCGTGTGTATGAACTGTGCTCCACAAAGAAACTTGCCATCCTATTTTTAGCTTTAATAAACCAGTTTTGGGGTTAATTCCTTGCGTTTTAGAATCACAAGAACTGCTTATCATGTCTGAAACTCTTTTTTTTAATGTTTGTAAAAGAAGTAAAAAGTTGCACAAACACAAATTGGCACAGTGTGATCCGCTCCGATGCTGGCAGGCAACCACAAGGCTGGAAAGGAATGATGGGTTTGTAGCAAGCGGCAGATGAGGTGGGTGGGGACGTGGAAGAGGAGGGGAAGGGGGGGGGGTGATCGTGGAGGAATGGCGGGTATGATGTTGGGGCGGTCGGGATCAGCAAGGAACAACAGCGCTGCTCCTGAGCGTCTGCTCCCTGACACTTTCCCTAATCTGATAACGAACGAGGACAGGCTGCCTGGGTCGCTACCTGGCAGCCCAGCCCGCCACACCGCCGCCACCGGATCGAGGCGGAAAAGGCCACGGGCCGGGCTTGGCAAGCGGCGGCCCCGCAGCCTCGTGAGGACACTTAAAGGGTGATTAATCATTGTTTAGACGGCGGGATGGGGGGGGGGGATGGGAGAGGAAGCGGTGTCGCACACCTCTGAAGCAATTAATCCCCGTGATCTCCACCAGGTTTGTCTTGAAGATAAGTCAGTCGACCAAATTGTTTCCAATTCATCAAATGAAAAGAAAAAACTATTTATTCCCATTTGTTTTTGTTTTTTAAGGAAAAAAAAAAAACCACTGACTGCACGTGCATTATATTAGCTCCGTATAAGATACATCTCCCCAATAGCCATCCATCCATCTTCTTCGCCGCTTATCCTCACGAGGATGGCGGGGAGTGCCAGAGCCTGTCCCAGCTGTCAACGGGCAGGAGGCGGGGTACACCCTGAACTGGTCGCCAGCCAATCGCAGGGCACGTAGAGACAAACAGCCGCACTCACAATCACACCTAGGGGAAATTTTGAGTCTCCAATTAATGTTGCATGTTTTTTTGGGACGTTGGAGGAAACTGGAGTACCCGGAGAAAACCCACGCAGGCACGGGGAGAACATGCAAACTCCACACAGGCAGGGCCGGGATCGAACCCGTTTCCTCAGAACTGTGAGGCCAACGCTTTACCAGCTGCACCACCGTGCCACCCTCCATAAAGTTAGTCCAGTTATTTTTAATATATATATAAGACTGAGAATGATGTCATATTGAAGTGGGGAGGTATAACATCCATTCATCCAATATCTGAGCCGCTTATCCTCACGAGGGTGTCGCATCCCAGCGGTGCGGAGGCGGACCCAAATGCAGGACTTCCAGCCAAAGGTATAATCTTCAGTGGGTTTTATTGGAATTATTTTTTTTAATAAGGTGCAATAGCACATGTACTGTCCCCGATGGTGATATAAACCAAATATAATGACAGACATCAATAATTTGCCATCTTTGCCTCCTCTTTCCTTGTCATCTTCTAATAAACTGCAAAATGAGACCGATCACGTCGAGTTCATTTGTTCAGTCTTTTATCACAAAAGAGTCTCCAAGGGCATCACAAACCCACTTCTGCTCCCTGATTAGTTTTGTCTTCTTTTAAAGAAAGTGCAACATCAATACTTTGTCCTCCAGCCATCCGTTTTCATAGCCGCTTGTCCTCACAAGGGTCGCGGGGAGTGCTAGAGCCTACCTCAGCTGTCAACGGGCAGGAGGCAGGAGACACCACACTAATCCCGGTGATCTCCACCCGGCTTGTCTCCCCCCCCCCCCCCCAAAAAAAAATGTTTTCCAATTCACGAAGCGCATTCTCTCCCTCTCACACCTTGCCCTGCGTAAAACACACAATTTATGCCCCCCCCCCTGTGGCATCTTTTAAATAAAAAAGCATCGACTTTGCCACATCGGCGCACGCGTTATATTAGCTGCGTATAAACTAAGTACCCCAGATTACGACGGGATTCTGCTTTTATTGCGCGCATCTGGCCCAGTCACAATTCATTTTCGCGTTTGCCGGGGCAAAATTTTGAGCGATGGCGGCATAAATCACGCCGCTAATCAGAAACATAAGTGACAAGAAGCCGTCGCAACGCCCCAATCCGCCGAACACCCCCGTCCCCTGCCCCCCACCCCCCACCCCACCTCCACCATCCAACCTGGGTCCCCTTCGCAAAACAAAGGAGAAGCATATGGGGGAGAAAGCTTTTATTTCTAAGGTATATAACCTGAGCGTAAAAAGGGATATTACTCGCCCTCATTTGCATTTTTCCATCATCGCGGCGTCGGCGTGTATGCCGACGACTTCGGTAATGGATAAGAAAAACATTTGCGCCTCGTTATAGATTTGATTCTCATCTGGAGTGCGCTTAGGAAAACGTGGGACGCCGTCGGATGCTTTTTGTTGCAAGGTGAATTACCGCAACGAGGAGCTTCGCCGAAAGTTGACTGCATTCAAAATGTACGCGGCGCTGATACGACCAATTATTTAATCATTTCGACAGATTTCTTTTCTTCGGTGGAAAGTTTAACATCAAACTGTGCCTTCTTCTTTCAATTTGCTAAAAGTTGACGCACGCCATCAATAAACTGCATTGACAGAGGAAAACGACATTTATATAACATATCTAAAATGTACGGAAGTGTATTACTGCCACACCAAAAAAAAAAAAAGGTCGCATTTCACATAATAATGTGAACTGTTTCACATAATAATGTGAATCGTTTCACATAATAATGTGTTTAATTACACGTTATTACGCACATAAAGAAAGAAAGGTAGACGTGAACTCTCATTGTCGCAGTGTTGCACAAAACATGGATTTTGTGAGCTTTTTATGAAGTCGTGGTGTACCTGAAGATTGCCTCTTACGCATGGAGCAAGAACATGTAAGTTTATTCCTGGCATCATATAGTTTTATGCTCTCATATGCTAGCTAGCCAACACGTTAGCACAAGTAAGCCCAGGGAAACTCCGGTGAGAAATTATTTGCATGATGTTTGCAAATTCCTGCTGTATTAGGAATCCTCGAGTCCAGGGCATGGTTTCCCAACCGGTGGGCGGGCCAAGAACCAAAAGTGGGTCGCAGGCTCGCAGTCAGCTACAATGAATGGAGTCCGCAAGTTTACAAAGTTTGCATACGAATACACTCGGTCGTGACGTGGCACAAAAACACTGCTGTTTTCCGTTTCATTTTTATGACCACAAGTGTTTTCAGTCAAAATATTTACTGTAGAACTTAATCAAAGCCTTTAAATGAGCCGAACTATCCATCCTGCAGAAAAACCGTTTCGAAGCAATAACTTCCGGTTCAGGTCTCTGGCAGAGCCAATTCGGTGAAGCCCGATGAACGTGTCTCTTCTTTTTCAATATCAAATCATTTTTTAGTCAAGATGAATGAGTGTTATTGAAGATATGGGTAGATATACAGGAATGTATATGTTTGATATATAACTCTAAAAGATCTCCACCCACCCGAACTGCAAGTAATTGTCTTTTTTTTGGGGGGGGGATTAAAGAGGGGTGAAAGTTATTTATTTATTTTCTACGTTATTATTTGAAAGGATTCACATAATAATGTGAAAGGATTCACATTATTATGTGAAATGTGACTTTTTTTTTTTGGTGTGGCAGTAATACGCTTCCGTAAAAATGACTTCAAGCCTCAAATGTTTTCTTTTTAAGAAAGCGCAACATCAAAATTTGCCTTCTTTTAACGTGCTCAAAGTTGATGCACTCCTTCAATAAACTGGATTGATGGATGGAAAATTACACATACACAACCCTATAGATTTTGTCTTATTTTTAAGAAATAGCATAATCAATAAATGTGTTGTTCCCTTATCATATCTAAAAGTTGAATACTCTCTGTAACTACACTGATACTCAAATGTCATGCTGACACAACCTGATATATTACCAAGATGTCAAACTCGAGGCCCGGGGGCCAGATCCGGCCCGCGAAGGCAAATTATGACTATTAACTTCCATGATTTGATTTAGAATCTGTAGCAAAATATCAAATTGTCATATTGTAAATGATAATGTTGGGATATAGCAAGCCTTATTGTGTACCCGAGCATCGGCAATACTTTAAAAAACACATTAGCCTTGATTTGTAATTCCAAAACTAGCTCGTAAATTTCCTGTGTAAATATGATGAGGCGGAACATTTTCATGGTTTCACAGTCATAACGGGCCTCTGAGGGAAACCGTCACTACAATGTGGCCCGCGACATAAGTGAGTTTGACACCCCTGAAATACACAGTGAACAAAAGAAGTATTTCAACACCCTGATGTATTGCAAGTTCTCCCACTTAGAAATCATGGAGGGGTCTGAAATTTTCATCGTATGTGCATGTCCACTGTGAGAGAGATAATCGAAAAAGAAAAATCCAGAAAAAAGATGGTTCGTGGCTGGGTCTTTCAACATGACAATGACCCGAAGCACACAGCCAGGAAAACCAAGGACTGAAGCCTATCAAGGTTCTGGCATGGCCTAAACCCAAGAGTAAATCTTTGGAGGGAGTTGAAACTCTGTGTTTCTTAGCGCCAGCCCTGAAAACTGCCTGATCTAGAGAAGATCTGTCTGGAGGAATGGGCCAAAATCCCTCCTGCAGTGTGTGCATACCTGGTGAACAACTACGGGAAACGTTTGACCTCTGTAATTGTAAACAAAGGCTACTGTACCAAATATTAACATTGTTTTTCCTCAGGTGTTCAAACACTTATTTGCAGCTGTATCACACAAATAAAATTGTGATTTCTGGATTTTTCTTTTTAGATGATCTCTCTCCCAGTGGACATGCACCTCCGATGAAAATTTCAGACCCCTCCATGATTTCTAAGTGGGAGAACTTGCAATATCGCAGGCTGTTCAAATACTTATTTTGTTCACTGTATGACAGGTTTCATTTTTATATATTTTTTTCCAGGTGCTATAACCAATGTATTTTCCTTCTTTTTAGGAAATGAACAATGCAATGTTGTTGTTGTTGTTGTTGTTCTTCTTCTAATGTTGCAGCCATCTATACCATAAAATCGTCTATAAATATCCATCCATCCATTTTCTTGGCCGCTTATCCTCGCGAGGGTCGCGGGAGTGCTGGAGCTTATCCCAGCTGTCAATGGGCAGGAGGCGGGCTACACCCTGAACTGGTTACCAGCCAATCAGTGGAGCACCTGGTAAAGCGTTGGCCTCACAGTTCTGAGGACCCGGGTTCGATCCCGGCCCCGCCTGTGTGGAGTTTGCATCTTCTCCCCGTACCTGCGTGGGTTTTCTCGGGGCACATCCCAAAAACATGCAACATTATTGGACACTCTAAATTGCGAGTGCAGCTGTTTGTCTCCATGTGCCCTGCGATTGGCTAGCAACCAGTTCAGGGTGTACCCCGTCTCCTGCCCGTTGACAGCTGGAATAGACTCCAGCACGCCCGCGACCCTTGTGAGGATAGGCGGCTAAGAAATGGATGGGTGGATGTTATCATTTGGGGGTTTTTTTTAGAAAAGTGAAACAATCAGAGTTTGCATTTTTGGGGGGAACCGACGAAATGACACCGACTGACTTGAATGTATTGCATTGAAAGATGAACAACACCGTTATAAAACAACACCTAATATTCATATCTTAAATCTTTTCTTTTTAGGAAAGTCCAACATCAATACCTGAAATGAGAGTTCCCCTCTTTGTTGCGAGGAGAATTGCGACGGCGAGTATCTTTGCTCGATGTTCGCACCTCGCCTCTAATAAACTGCGCTGGCAGACCGACCCGACGCTGATGCGAAAAGACGAATCCCGGTTATTACGAGTTCTCTGTGGAAAACTCCCGCCTCTCCCTCCCAAATCATATTTGGAGAGGAGGGAGGAGGAGGGAGGGAGGAGGTGGGCCGAGGGAGGCCTACATTCTTGCCAATAATAGTAAAATGGCTGCGGTTTTAATTGCGTCATTACATAGCCAATATCAGCCGCCTGCCTGCCAATATCAATATTGCCGTAACGCGGGCGGAATACAGATGACCCGGGGCGTATGCGGGGCGGCCTACGCCAGGGGACGAGAGCGGTGGTGGTGGTGGGGGGGTGTTGCCGGGTGGCGGCTCGTCTTCCTAATGTCCCGCCCCCGAGTCCCACCCTTGTTTGGAGTTTCATGGTGCGATGCTGCCACGCGCAGGAATTGATGGGCCTTGAGGGGAATATCTGCGGACGTATGTGTGTTTGTTTGTTTACATGTGCGCACGCGTGTGTTTGAGAAAGAATCGTTTATTCGCAGCGTTATGGACACTCATCAGAGGGCGCGGATGTCATCTTCACTACCGGCTGTCAACAGTTTTTAATTTTTATTTTTTGGGCCACATAACAAACGTATTGACCACTTGTCATGAAGTGAACCAGTATAAACAAAGGGAACTCATATTTTTGTGTCCATTCTTCACAATTTATATTTATATATTTAGCTAACAATATATCCATCCATATATTTTCTTACCTGCTTATCCTCACAAGGGTCGCAGAGTGCTGGAGTCAATCCCAGCTGTCATCGGGCAGGAGGCGAGGTACACCCTGAACTGGTTGCCAGCCAATCGCAGGGCACATGGAGACAAACGACCAATCGCACTCACAATCACACCTACAGGCAATTTAGAGTGTCCAATTAAAGTTGCACGTTTTTAGGATGTAGGAAGAAACCGAAGTACCCGGAGAAAACCCACGCAGGCACGGGGAGAACATGCAAACTCCACACAGGCGGGGCCGGGATCGAACTCAGGTCCTCAGAACTGTGAGGCCAATGCTTTACCAGCTGCCCAAACGTGCTGCCTCTCACAATATCTTTATATATAAATATTTATAAAACAAGAGCACTACCTTAATCCTAATTCTGTATTAATGCAGTGACAGAAATGAACAAAGTTACCGTGTATATCGGAGTTATCATATCTATGATGTCATTGTAATTAACATAATGAAAAAAAAATGCTACTTCAATACACAGTGCAAGAACGCGTACAAATGGAACATACGATAAAAGACAATTACATATTGTATATTTAAGCATCAGACTGTTCAATCAAAGCATATTATTTCATGAAATGAATGTACGCATGCTTAATTCTGATATCGATGATGGAAATGAGCATTGACGCACCATAGCACAATTTTTCTTAAAACAACTCAAACCTCAAAACTGAAGAACGCAATACTGATGCTACCAACATCCAACATTTGAATGTGTTTCAAATAAAAGTACAAACTGTGTTATGCTAATATACAAAAGAAAAAAGAACACAATTGAGAGCAGCCAATCCAATTAGTTCAATGAAGACAGCGTGGCCTTCGCATTTTTTAAATGCCATAGATAGGCTAACAGGGATGGTCATTGATGTTGAAGTTATCATAGAAAATAGAAATCTTCAAAGATTACTAATTTAAGGAACACAGAGCAGCAACACATACAAACGGCATGTTCAACATAAGAGTATTCTATCCATCTATTATCCAAGCCGCTTAACCTCACAAGGGTTGCAGCCAATCGCAGACATTAAGTAATGTAATCACTCCAAAATCCACGAGCTTAATGCTAACATACATATAATACAAATATGTAAAGTCAAGGACATGGCGACTGAAATTAGCAGAGCTCTTACGGTCATTTTAAACAGCTTAAACGCTTCCTTTTTAGATAAAATCAAAAATACATATTTAATATACAGTATGTTGTCAACTCAAACAAAAAATAACGAAACCATAAACCAAAACACCAAGACGAGTCAGGTGAAACAAGTTTGCCACAGCTGAGAGCAAATTGGATTTGAAAACTGCTTTAACTGCTCACGTTTCATTTTTCGGAAAGCGCAACCATCTTCCAAGGAAAATTTATTCCACAACTTATGTCACTTGTAAGCGCTTTGATGAACGCAGAATTGCCTCTCCTAGTTCTCACAACGCACTCGAAGAATCTATATTAATACATTCAGGACCGGAGAGAGGATTTTGCCCTTTCAATATTTCACGCTCACATCCAGTGAGTCGCTTTGCATCGGATTGTTGTTTCACTGTTAATGTTAACGTCACGACAGTACGTATGTGAGGACAGCGCGCGAGGACGTGAGCTGGGACAAAGTAGGAAGGACGTATCATTTATTTACTGCCAACATGTCAGTCAGAACTGCTCTGGGCTTACGAGCTTGTTTGAGGTTAGCGAGTTAGCAAGTAGCATGAACTAGAAGACCTTGGTAGAGCAAATCTACAGCGATCTCTGTTGAGGTTTTCTTCTAATTGGCAAAAATCTGAAGCAAAATTGTGATTTCCTTAGTGTTGTTGTTGTTGTTGTTGTTGTTTTAATATGCCGTAATTCCCGGCCTACAGAGCGCACCTGGTTAAAAGCCTCACCAAGTACATTTGTAAAGGAAATACAATTTGGTCCATACATACGCCGCAGTTGTGTAAAAGCTGTGAGTGCCCACATTGAAAAACGAGATATTTACAAAGATGGTACACGGAAAAAGTTTAACGCTAGCGCTGCACTAACGCTTACAGGGCCGGTTAAAATAAAATTTACCAGTAAATATCACTGAGACACGCCAGTAACGCAGCAGCAAGACCCTGGCACAGCGCTAACGCCAGCACAGTGCTAACAGGTCTTGTAAAAGTCACTTCCTCGGCACATATATTCCACTGGTCTCATTCTTACCTTTTCACCTCGAGTGCCCCCTTTGCGGCCATTAGAAAAAAATGCACAAATTAGCCGCATCACTGCATAAACCGCAGGGTTGAAAGCGTGGGAAAAAAGCCGCGGCTTGTTGGCCGGAAATTACGGTGCATGTGTGACATTATGACAAGGAAAGCGTGTAAGGGGATGCCACAAAATACGGACTGTGACTGGTTCATGTTGAATACAGAACGGGAAAAAAATGTGAAGCTTCATAAATATTAAATAGCAAATTCTCCTCTCCGTGAACATTAAATCTTTGCATTTTCGAAAAGTGTAATATTGACGCAGACAAGTATGAATTATACTCACATTACCTGACGCTGACATGACCAGATTTCATGCTTTGGCTATCTTCATTCCCCGACCTCAACCCAATCGAGAACCTTTTAAAGATTTTTATAGGTGGTTAGAAGTATGCGTACCTCCAAACAGGAACTGTGGGAAGTCATTTTTCCTCATAAATTCTCATTCTGATGGTACTATTCTGACACGAAATCCATTTTTCTGACGGAAAACTGCCTCCTTTCACCAAAATCATAAAAAAAGGCTTATTTTTTGTGTAAAAAAAGAACAAAAATAGAAAACCGCAAACTACTAACAATTAACAATTTTCCCATAAACAATGTAAACAAAAAATAAAAACTCCATGAATAAAAATGTAGAACAAGCTTCAATTTTAGTTTTGAGAAGTCCAGGGCCGCCATCTAGCAGTCGGCTGCATGCCTGAAACTCACCACAATATCAAATTTTTGCAATAAAAACAAAGGAAAAGAATCGCCTGAGCGACGGCACGCAGGAGCTCGAAAAACTTGGAACCAGTTTCTGTACTTGGTGATATGTACATGCACCACATACACAAAGTATATAGTATGAAGTGCTGCCTCCACAAGTGAAAATGCTTTGATTATCTTTGCGGGTGCAAGTTTTTCGAACAAAAGCTGTAGATTGGCCAAGCGATATACGAGGGTGGTTTTTACGAGACAGGACCAACACCATTTCGTCAAGTAGGGTGAAAATACATAATAAAGTGTGAAATAAATAGATTGGGTGCATAAGCTAAACGAGTTTTTCTACCATATTTTACAAGATTGTTTTCATCCATTTTGACCAACGTCACACACGGCTGCTCCTCTGACCTAACTTTTATTGTGAAGTGGAGTCGTGATTGTTTTCCTGCACCTGGCATTTTGTTTTGCCCAACCTCCATACCCAAATACCTCAAACCCCCCCACCCCCACCCCCCACCCCTCCCTCCATGATGAGCCCCCTGATTGGTGGACAAGGTCCAGGACATCTCTGCGATCGACAGCTGTTGATAGCTCTGAAATGGAGAGCAGCAGTCGGAGCGTAACAATGAGCTCATTGCGCTCTTGGCTTGGGCCGCCGGTACCAGGCGGTGCGGGGGGGTTGGGGGGGTGCGGATGGGGTACCTAGAGAATTTCACGGGGGACCACAAATGAGTGCACATGGAAATTGAGCTGTGGAGGGAGCGCATAACTAGTAATACAACACTGATAATTACAATCAGCACACAAGCAAACAGAACGCAACTCAAACTTCTTTCCGTTGATTGAAGGCCTCATCATCGTGACTTCCGGTCCAACAGAAGATTAGCACCTCTGCCAAGGCCAAAGGATCCGGGTTAGCTTGTGTTTGCTCCAAGCTATCATATTTCTTTCAAAAACTATCGGTTTTCATTTTTTTTCCCCCAATGACAAATTGATCAACTTCTGATTCAGATTGTGTAGATTCTGGGGCCAAATTCAGGAGATTGGCAGGCCTTGGAGGGGTTCTGCACTCACCTATCAAGTGTCATTGTCATTATTTTCACATGGTATTCAACAGAGACAGATTGTTACTCCTCTGGAGCATGTCATGATATGGAATGATCTATTAAGGATGGGACAAAATATCAATATGTTGTTATGACTAGACGCCGTTAGCCTACAGTACAACAGGGTAGATTGTTGTATCTCAAGGGAAGAAACAAACTCTTGCAGTTGGAGTCCAGAAATCTAACAGATTAGATGATTATACAGATGGACTTTACTTCTTGGTCTGCAGCGAAATAGGTTTGATTGTTGTACGTTGATGGACGTGAACAGACTTCCACTCTTGGAGTCCAACAGTCAGTCCAAAGAATCCAATACAACATGGAAGACTGTTGAACCCCAAGGAACACAAGTGGTCTTTGAGTCCACTGTTACATTCTCACTCTTGGAGTCTTAAAGACAACTCTGTGGCGTTTTGTGTCCTGACTCGAGGAGAGTAATAGATCGTTATTATTGGGATAAAATGTTCAGCACTAAGCTTGACGTACAACAGAGTAAATACAGGGAGTCCTCGGTCTACAGCTGAGATCCGTTCCTACAAGTAGCGACTTAACTCGAATTCTGACTTAAGTTGGATTCCACCATTAAAGTAAGAACTTACATCAAAGTACTTTGTATAAAAAAAACAAATACATTGAAATAAACAAGATGGTGTACTGAGCATGACTGCCGAGAGGTGGATGGAGAAGAAGAAGAAGGGAAGGCTGTGCTTAGCTATTGCCAAGGAACCCGGTCCTCAATCCTCTCCCCATCCCGATAAGTCTCAAAGAACCTTATTTTGTGGCATAGGAACGGAACGGAACCCTTCACATGCGCTATAATACAGGCTTTGTCTATAATAATTGTCACCACGGTCGAGCGACTGAAGCCTTGGTGGCGTTGGTGTCTCTCCTCCCTCCAATCTTTTTATGACCGTGAGCTTCGTTTCCATGGTAAATGATTTTGACACCTTTGTTCTTTGGGGCGATAATGTCTGAAAAGGAGGGCGAAAAATGCAAAGATACTCCCGGTGCACAAACACCGACAAGCATCAGCCAGACAAAATGGCGGACGGGGGATGGACGTTGTAAAGTCGAAAGTCGTCTTGGGTCGAGACCGTCTTAACCTGAGGACTCTCTGGAGTTGTAACTCCAGGAAAACAAGTTTATTCCTATTCTTGGAGCCCTAAGCTTACAGTACAGCATGGTATGGTTGTTGTACTTTGAGGTACGCGTACTATACAATCATGTTAGTTGTTTGTTTTGTTTTGTTTTTTTACCTTGAGGGAGACAAATACTTTACCCCCTCAGTTGCGGTCTAACAGGCAACCCAAAATGTACATGGAAGTAAATATGTGTCACCATGATTTGAATTTGAAATGCCACAGAAAACGCGATTTTAATTTGAAATGTTACTGTTGCTACAAACATGTTAATGTGACAAACTTTTCAATGTTAAGAATTCAACTGGCTACAATTCGCTGTGTGAAATTCACCGTCTGTGCCACCAGGCAGGGTTACTTCAGGTCAGAACCAAACCGCCGGCCAATCCAGTGACGCTTTCTTAGTATGTGACGTCACGTGACCAAGAAAGCATAAATGCGATTGGCTGGCTGTTCGGTTCTGACCTGAAGTAACCCTGCCTGGTGGCACAGACGGTGAATTTCACACAGCAAATTGTAGCCGGTTGAATTCTTAACATTGAAAAGTTACACTGAAATTCAACCATTAAAAATGTGATCACTTTAAATTTCAAATTCAAATCCTGGTGGCACATATTTACTTCTAAAGATGTACAGGAGATCAGGGGAGATAGTTGCACCTTGGTGGACAGAAATTGAATCCCACTCTTAGAGCCCTGACCGTACATTACGATAGGATCCAGGGGCACACAGAGACTTCCGATATTTGGAGTCCAACAACCAACAGGTTAGGTTGTAGTACCTCGGGGGACACAAAGAGGGCCCCGAGGTTTTGAATCCAATAGTCAGCTCGAAATACACAGCACACTAGAGTAGATTGTTGTACTTTTGAGGTACGTATGTTTGATTGTTATTCAAACGTTGGAGCGGGCAAACTCTAGATTTGTGTCGGCCATAAATCGGTATCCATCCTCCGAGGTTAGCAAAACAACACATTTCAAAGCGAAATTAGCATTATGGGAGGTCAGCAGTCCCTGATCTCAATTAAAGTCATTTCCACACCCCGTGAATCGGAGTTCATTTATTCCTCTTTCTTCACTTTTAAAAGCGCTTATTTGGCAGCCGCTTATTTCTTATATTAAAAAAGACATTAGGCTCGAAACGATTTGGCACGGCCGCCATATTTTTTTGCGAGTCTGAGACCCCCTATTGAGGGAAATCTCGGCGTTTGGGGCGGTGATGAAATGCTTAATAAGGAAACGCGCGGCGGCTGCCAGCGTCGCCGTCTCGCGCGCGCTAACAGCTCGCTGGAGTGCGCGAAGACTTGTAAACTTTCCAAGTCCCGCAAAGTTCACCTCCCGAGTTTTTTTTTTTTTTTTGCCTCATCGCGGCATCTGCGATTAGACGGGAAGGAGAACATCTTTAATTGCTTTAAAATCTGAATGCATGATAAGATGGGATTAATTTGATCCCCCCCCCCTTTTCCTACAAGTAGCAGATGGTTTATGTCTTCGCAAAGGCTCCTGTTGTAAGATGAGATTCCCCCAGCACGCCTGTGATTGGTCACTGCTAATGAAGCATGCTGGGTTGATTATTGATTTAGAAAATGAGGACAACACGAGTATTGTTGTGCGTGCGTGTGTGTAATAAATTAAAGACGAGCTTTGTTTAGGAGTTGACAGAAATCCCCTTTAAACGACATCAAATATTACATTTTGCGTTCAGGTGCTCTCCGGCCTGTCACACTCGTTTTATTGTTTATTTCCAAACAGCCACTTTTATATTTACCGCTAACAAGCAGATGGTCGACTTGACTTATTTGTGTTTCTCAATGACCGATCAGATGCATGATGGGAAAAGCAATGAGCTGCTTGTCAGGCAAAGAAGCTAATTCGCGTGCGCGTTGCCGCCATTGACTGCTTTTTTTTTTTTTTTTTGGTCTTTTTTTTTTTTTTTTTTACAGTTATTATTGGTTGCCGCAGATGTTTGCCGGCCTCCTTGCCGACAAATTAACATCCACACGCCGACGGGCTCGGGGAAATTGATGGCGTCAGAGTTTTTACGGCAGAGGCTGAGGTGGTGTCCTCAAGAGTGTACACGATCCAGACGCAGTACCAAGAATGAAGCTTTCGTGAATTCTCGTAGCTAGCATAACCATACAAAATAACGATTGATTTTCTGACGCATTCTCACACTCCCAAAAACGTTTCTGTCATCACGGTATATTGCACAATGCGGAAATGATACCAGGTCAAATCAAATGTGAGTTTCCTGATGAATTAACAATGAATTAAAAACTACATACCGTAATTCCCGGCATACAGAGCGCATCTGGTTACAAGACTCACTGAGTACATTTGTAAAGGAAATACTATTTGGTATGTACATACGCCGGAGCTGTGTAAAAGCATCAAGTGTCCACATTGAAACCCACGTTGAAACACGACATATTTATAAAGAAAGACGGTACACAGAAAGAGTTTAACGCTAATGCAAGTGCTAACGCAAAAGCTAGCGCTAACACTAACAAGGCCAGTAAAAACAAAACTTACCGATATCACTGTGACACACCACTAACACAGCAGCAACACGCTAGCACAGCGCTAAAGCAAGCACAGCGCTACAAGGGCTGGTAAAAGTCATTTCCTCGGCACATATATTTCACCGGTCTCATTCTTACCTTTTCCGCGTGAGTGCCCAGTTGCGGCCGTTAGAAAAAAAAAAAATGCACAAATTAGCCGCATCACCGCATAAACTGCTGGGTTTGCCCTGCTAAAAATGTTCTATAGAAATTCTACAGAATTCAATAGAATACGTACAGAACAACTTGTTCTATAGAACTTTGGCTGTGATTTTCTATTAAAATTCTACAAAACAATAAAATTCATCCATCCATTTTCTTTGCCGCTTATCCTTACAAGGGTCGCGGGAGTCCTGGAGCCTATCCCAGCTGTCAACGGGCAAGAGGTGGAGTACACCCTAAACTGGTTGCCAGCCAATCACAGGGCACCAAGAGACAAACAACCAATCACACTCATAATCACACCTAGGGGCAATTTAGAGTGTCCAATTAATGTTGCATGTTTTTGGGGATGTGGGAGGAAACCGGAGTGCCCACCCGGAGAAAACCCACACAAGCACGGGGAGAACATGCAAACTCCACAGAGGCGGGTCCAGGATTGAAGCCGGGACCTCAGAACTGTGAGGCCAGTGCTTTACCAGATGAGCCACCGTGTAGAAATTTTTCAGAAATATTCTATAGAAAATTTTTAGCAGGTGAAAGTTCCAAAAAGCTCAATTTTTGTCTCATCTGACCACAAACCCTTCTCCCATGACTCCTCTGTATGATCCAAATGGTCATTGGCAAACTTGAGACGGGCCTTGACATGTGCTGCTTTAAGCAGGGGAACCTTCCGTGCCATGTATGATTTCTAACCATGACGTCTTTACCAACAGTCACCTTGGAAACGGTGGTCCCAGCTCTTCTCAGGTCCTTGACCAAGTCCTGTCGCGTAGTCCTGGGCTGATTCCTCACCCGTCTAAGGATCATTGAGACACCACGAGGTGATATCTCGCATGGGGCTCCACTCCGATTGAGATTGCCCGTCAAGATTAGCTTCTTCCATTTTCTAATGATTGCTCCAACAGTGGACTACTTGAATACTTATGTGCAGCTGTATCACACAAATAAATTGTTGAAAAAAAATCATACATTGTGATTTCTGGATTTTTCTTTTCAGATTATCTCTCTCTCACAGTGGACATGCACCTACGATGAAAATTTCAGACCCCTCCATGATTTCTAAGCGGAAGAACTTGCAAGATAGCAAGGTGTTCAAATACTTATTTCCTTCACTGGATTTATATAAACATATATACAACTCTGTTTTAGGACTGGAATGGACAAACTGCATTTTAATTTGCTTTAAAGAGAAGCACGACTTTAGTTCAGAAACTTTGTGGTTCAGGAACGGCATCAGGGAACGGATTAACTCCGCGAACCGAGGTTCCTCGGTATTTGTGTTTTTCAAGACGGCAGACGAGCTCGCATCCTGTCCAGTCGAGGACGCTTGGAACACTTGCATTATTGAAAATATCGCCGCCAAGTCCCATCCAAGTCATCCAACTTTCAACTCCGTGCTACAAAAAACCCCTTGTGGCATTTTACCACCTGTTGGTAATCACTGGATGAACCCGTCACGACGCGAGCGCTGATTCAAAACAACTCGGGGCGGGGGAGCGACAACCCTCGAGACCCTCCGGGAGCGGCGTCGGCGTCAACTTCATGGAGTCCCCCCCTCGCGTGCTTAACAATTGATGTGTTGCCACTTCCTGTTATTTACACTGGACTGATGGTGACGGAGGGTGTCCGGCGGGACCCGGCGGCATGTGCGAAGTCTTTAATATTGTAACGCAGACGCCACCTGCAGCCGGAGGCGGGAGAGCGCCAACCCCGTCCCCCCGACCCCCACCCCGCACGAGGGAGACTTATAGAAGAATATATAATGACTAAAGTCCACCGCCCTGTCCCACAGGACAGCGGTGGTGTTCACTTGAGCTGCTTGAGCTTTCACTACGCACCACAAGGCATGCCTCATTACCTCCCCCAAGGCAGCCTCGGTAGAGGCGATGACGCACCATCGAGCCCCAATCGGGCGTCCTTTCGTCAGAAGTCTTTACAGAAATAGATCCACACCGATTACCACCATTCATCCATCGCGTGAATGGATTGATTCATTTTAATTTGGAACATACAGTACCAAAGAAAAAACTAGAACAAATAAAAACAATGAAGTACTGGTGTCCAAAAATCATGTAGTGATTTATAGACCGGGATCAAAATTTTGAAATCGAGTCGAAAACAGGCCGGAAGCAGTGTAAAGACTTCAGAGTTGAGTTTTATGCATTGACCGCTTTGTTTTGAACACGCTGAAGCTGTTTGATGCTCTTTTTGGGGAGGCCAGTCAGAAGACCATTACAATAGTCAAGTCTACTTGCGATGCAAGCATGGATGAGCATGGATTTATTACAGATTTTTTTTTTTTGGGGGGGGGGAGGTGGGGGGGGTAAGGAGCTGGCATCAATAAGTAGGATTACCATACATTTCAATGAGTAAACGTGATTTGACACACGAGTGTTTTGAGTTAAAAGCATGATCACGGAGCAGAAAAAACTCGCAACTCAAGGGAACCGACCATTGCACATATTGATGTACAGACTATGATCTCCACACAAATATAGTATGTACAGCATAACAACTTAAATAATGATTTGATTACAAATGTATTGCACATAGTTAAATAAATATTGCACCCAGATATATATATATATATTTAAACGGACAGTTCTTAAAGGTCAAGTGTCATCCCTATAAACATTTTAAAATAGATATTGTAATGAAAAATACATGTAACATTAAACATTAAAAAATTAATATGAGCGGAGAGTGTGTCATTCATGTGCAAAGTTGCGGAACTGTTATTCGACATCAAAGTGGTCGCCATATTGGCTGCATCTTCATCACACTTGTACATTCGCCATCGAAAACACCTACTATGGGAGAGAAACACGCCCCGTCTGACACGGAAAATCTTTTCGAAGAAGAGAACATCTCACAACCGAGTGAAGTGACCGGGGCAATATTACCCTATCGTTTCGAGCCATATATAGATGATATGCGGATCACGGCCAAACCGCATGCAGCCAAACCACCTCCGCGGCGGTGATTAGAACACCACCCGCGAGCAACAGCAACACCGCGGCGAAACCACCTCCCAGTCCAATCCACCTCCGCGGCGGAGATGAGCCACCGCGGCCCGGCGCCGCATCCGCCGAACATAGCTTCTGCAATCCATTTTTCACGAGGAACCGAGTCTTTTGGAAAAGTATGAAGAGAGAATCCATCCTCCCGAGTGTTCGATCAATATCCAGCAACATGCTGACATTTTGGCTAACACGAAGGAACAAGGAGCTAGCTACCTTCCAGCAGGTAAAACTAACTTAAACAGACGAGACCGCTTGAGTGCGCTACTGCCCTTTACCTCACTTCCTGCTTCTTGTCGAAAACAAATCCCTCGAGGGGATTTTCATGGCAGCAGTTACAAAAAGCCATCTACGTCCAAATCATGTTTTGCGGTGAAAAAATGGATGGGTCCATACCGGCTGCCGTTTTTTTTTTTTCGTTAATAACATACTAAAAACCATGCATTTCATGACGGTGGACCTTTAAAGATTAAATAAAAATGTCTAAAAGTTAACTTAAAAACATAAATACAACTGAATTTAGGCAGTTATTATTTTGCCTACCACGTTCCGCTACTGTTCCCCATACAACACTTTGACAAGCACTGGAATCGAACACTATTTTACTTGTTTAGTGTCGATATGGAAACGAAAACAGACGATGACACGTGAGTCAGTCCGTGATCCAACGAGCCACGTTTAAGAAGCGCCGCTCACCTTTTGTGGGTTTTTTTTCCCTCCCGTTCGGGAACAAAACGAGCGCATCTGTCGCATTAATCGAAGACGACGGCGCGTTGCAGGAGTTCAGCACATATTAGCGAGGCGGCGCGGACCCGAGGCGAGCGGCTCATCTAAATGCAGACGCGTTAAATCCATTAAAAATAACAAGACGGGGGAAGAGACAAACAAGATTGACGTGCAGATAAAGAGCAGTACAATTCCACGGCCACGAATAATGAAAAATCCTTTTATCGACAAGACATCAAGGAGCCTCGTTAGGTGACGCTCGCTTTAATCCTGTTGACTATTCTGTGCGCCACTATATTTGTCTCCCCAAAAAATGCATGCCTTGACAAATTGCTATAGAGATGCAATCCTATTAAGCTACGCTATACCGTGCTGTGCTGTCATTAATGCGCCAGAACAGCGTTTATGTATTTTTAGAGCTTTTTTGAGGCGCCTTTGAGAAGTCAATCAGCCCCCCCCCCAAAAAAAAAAAACAGGAAGGAAGTGAATCGTTTCATCCACTCTACCAGCGATTGCTCATGTCTGACCGCTCATTTTTCATTTAAGACAGGTGTGGGATTATTTTGGTGCTCAAGAGCCACGTTTGAATTGTTTCAAGGGTCAAGTCATTTGTGCATTAAGTTGGATTTAATTTCAATTATTGGACAGATAATTTCAAATTGTTCACTATAAACTGGACATAGTGTTGGAAAAAGTTGGAAAATGTGTTTACGCTATTTTTATTTTATCTTTAAAAAAAACCCTGAACATTGTTTTGCGAATCACAATGTTGTTTATTTTAAAATATGGAGGGTGCTACATAGAGAACCTTTTGATTGATTGATTGAGTGATTGACTATCATCTGTCATCAGTGACTGTAGAAAATCAAAGTAATTTAAGACCAAAAAGTTTTCATTTTGGACTTTCCCTTTAAAAAAATAAAAAATACATAAAAATGAATACAAAACAATGAAATATAAAATACATACATTTTAAAATGTATAAATAAAATTACAAATAAATTGTTTTCTCAATTTTTCAAAGTAGGCAACCTAAAATTAAGCAAGCAAAAACAAAAAATAACTTACTAAAAAGGATGTACTATAATATTATATTATTTAAAAAAAAGAAAAATATATATATATGTGAAAAATAATTAATAATTAAAATAATTCAATAAAAGTTATTTTTCATCAATTTCTGGGACAATGGTGGTTTGTCATGTAGGAGTTAAGTTAAAAAAATAAAGTAAAATCAACTTGATCATAAATTGTAAAGATTGAAAAAAAATACATTGGGATTGGTTTTATTGTATTTAATTGGAAAAATTAATATACATGAAAATAAAATGTAGGATGAATTCATGGATATAATTCTTAAAATAATGAGTTGTGGAGTTGTAGAAAATAAACTAAAAATCATTCTGGTTCGGTTAGAAATATAACTGACAGACAATTTCTAAAAACTAAAAATAATACACATAAAAGTAAAGTAATTCAAAACTTATTTTTGGGTTACACTCATCTGCAATATTTGAAGTCACAGTATATATATATATATATAATGCATATTGAAAATCGACTTTACAATTCTGATATGTTTCTGGTAAAAAATTTTCCATTTGTTTTCACAGTTGCGTATGGCTATGAAAAGTCATTCCATCAAATAGGTCCCCCACATTCATACGCTCAGTGCTCATCAGTTATAGTAATGATTAGGAGAAAAAAAAGCAGACATGTACAGATTAAATACATATTTTAATAAGCTACAATTAGCGCACACAATGTGTACATGAGCCGGTATATGACATATGCAACCACGGCGACTGATCTCGGTTCAGATTCATCTCCGAACGCTCCGCCCATCCGCCGGATTAGCGCGCGGGTAATAAAAGCGTGAATCCGCCGTCTTTTGTGGGCCACAATGCGGCGCGGCGAGCGTGCCAGGATGCTGCGGCCCTTTGACTGACTGCAGCACTTATTAGTATTAACCATCAGCCAGCCAGCCAGCAGATTTGCGTGCGAGTGCCGCGCCGCAAAATGAGAAATGAAGCAATTAGAGTGCTTCACATACATTATTTAGCTCTCATTAGCTTCCTGTGACGTTACCGTCGCTAAAAAACGCCTTGGCCGGGCGCAGGCAATTAGTAAAAATTAGCGGCAGAGGATTTGGCCTGGGTTCAGGCCACATGGCAACTGAGATACCAGAGCTGGTGTCATGCGTGCAATTTGTTCATTTGCCCGACAAATAAAATATACAAACAATATTTGGGGTTCGCTCTTCACAAATTCGCCCATTTGTGTTGTTTTCCGACGAACCTTCCACCAGCCGTTCCCTAAAAAACTCACCTATTTGCTCTTTTTGTGCTCTTTCTGAAAGATCTCACGACATGGTGCCGAAACTCGATCTAACAGGAAAGTATTACATTGGCACTTCACTCACTGTGTGAATCATGAAGTCCTGTAGTTGGAACTCAAACCCATAAAGTATCGACTTTTAAAAGAGATTCATTTTCAGATGTCATTCAAACACCAGTAAAGTGAAGATCACGTCCCGGTTGGAAACGATGTGAATTTCTCACCCTATTGTCACAGAAGACTTGCTCAAACACTGTAATTTCTCGAGTATAATGCATCCTCAAGTATAATGCGCACCCCCAAAATTGACCTAAAAAAAATAAAAATAAAATTTAAAAAAAATCAGGAAAAACACTTCTACCAATGTACAATGCGCACCACAAATTTGCTGCAACCCAGATGCTCAAAATATTGGGAATGATCTGCATTTACATTTTTTGTCTCGGTTTAAGTTAAAACAAACTCACGGGCAGTCGTTTCAGATCTTTAGTGCAGTAGCAACAAACATGCTACGCTAACGATCGTAAAACGCAAGCATAAATCCATCCATCTTCTTAAGTGCTTATCCTCACAAGCTTCGCGGGGAGTGCTGGAGCCTATCCCACCGGTCAACGGACAGTAGGCGGGGTACACCCTCAACTGGTTGCCAGCCAATCGCAGGGCACACTCACAATCACACCTACGGGCAATTTGGAGTGTCCAACTAATGTTGCATGTTTTTTGGGATCTGGGAGGAAAGCGGAGTGCCTCGCGAAAACCCACACAGGCACGGGGAGAACATGCACACTCCCACACAGACAATTTTACCTTTTATCCAAAAAAATGACAACCACTCCAGCTCTCAGCCTGACTCCCAAGATTAATCTTGAACCTACACTGAATATTAATAAGTAAGTTTCTTTCGGCTTGTCCCTTTTGGAACGCACGTATGTATGGCACAATTTTTACGCCGGATGCCCTTCCTGACGCAACCCTTCTCAGGGAGTGGAGGCCCCAGCGGGATACGAACCCACAACCCCTGGTTTACCAAACCAGTGCTCTAACCACTGAGCTACAGGGACTACACTGAATATTAATCCTATCCATAATCCCAATCAAAACCAATACAGTACCGTATTACCCTTTACCCAAAGAATAACAACAAGAGTTATAATCCAAAACTCAACCGTAACCCAATAACGGCGAGGCTAACAACCTAGCCTCTTACAAGCCTTTATTAAATGTACCAAATTTTTAATGTTGACGTTTATGAAGATGAACAGGAAGTATCCATGACCTGCATCTATTGTCACATGCGAACAAAAGGAAGCATTTAGCATCAGTCCCCCAAAAAATATTCCAGAAAAGAAAAAAAAAAAAAAACCCAGGTGTTGCATGCGTGAGAAAGCTAATGCTAACGTGCGTCGGAATAGCGGCGGCTAATTACACAGCGACGGAGTACGGCCCGCATGCTAATGAGCAGGTACGCCCGTCGATTTCCTCTTATAATGCCTCCGTGTGTCATTAATGATTCATTTTGGCATTTTTTTTTTTTTTTCCCCAACGCACCTGTGTTGCTGACACGAGCCGGTCGCGTAAAGTGACAACCGCTCATTTACATTTCACATAAAACAGCTCTTAGCGGCAAAATATGTACTTTATTGGATACGTGTCACAATCTAATGAATTAAGAAAAATAAAGGATTATGCTCGTTTGAACGGTACTTTACAATGCATTTTAAAATTAAAATCAAACACCCACCGCAAGTCCAATCCCGATCGTGACTTTAAAACAGCCCCATGTCGACGCGGTTGACGCGACCACCGATCTGATGAGTCATGCTCACTCGCAACTTGATGAAAGTACCGTGAGAGTCGTGTTCTTTTATTTCTCCGGTGGCTTCGATGGCACCGAACATTTTCTGGTGGTTGAGGAGCTGCTTCGTGCGGGGTGTCCTGGATCACCGACGATCTGTCAAACTCAGCTCCGGTTTTTAGCCACTTTGGGCATGGTGATTCAGTGGTATTGGAGCACCACAAGGATCTCTTCTATTGCCGTTGCTGTTCACCTTGCAAACCTCAGACTTCTGTATAACTCTACTACTACTTCCTTACGTACTTGCCATCTGCAGAAGTTCTTGTATGACTCTTCTGGGTATGTGAGGCAAGGACAGGAGTACAGACAGCTGGCGGACACTTGGGTCAACATGTCCATCCATTTTATATTTCATCCATTCATCTTAGTCCTAAATCCTAACCCTAACCCACCCATCACCACATTCCAAAACAGAAATCAGAAGTTGGTGGAGTATTTTGAACACAACATAAATCGGATTTTTACTTTGGGCTACTTTCTGCTTGCTCCTTTAATTTTTAGCCATCTATTATTGCTTACTTGTTTTGTCGGAGAGATTTCCGTCCTGGGTGCTGTCATGTGACCGTTTCTGGCAATCCAACGTAATCATTTCGCCGGTCACATGACGACACGCAACGCTCTGCGGGCCCACACAAAAGAAACGTTTTCAAACTCAGCGATTTACATTAAAGGGGAATTCTAGTGGTTTGGATTAAAAATGTATCCAAGAGGTCATGTCGTATGTACTGCATCTTGAAAATGTGACGTTAATCCTCTCTCATTTAATGGTGTTTTGAGAAGATTTTTCATCGGCAATTACGAATTTTCACGGGCGCCGCCATTTTGGCGGGTCACATGACCTACTGTAACGTAATAGGCGCGCAAACAAAGGCTCGATTACGATGGGACACAATTATGCCCAGCGCTGATTTCTCGGATTTATTCTCATCTGATGAAGAAATATCAGTATCGGTTGATCGGGAAGACGGAGGAATACTTCCGTGCAGGTTTGAACCTGTGGCTGTAAATAATGTTGAATTTTCAGATGGTTCTTCGGACGAACAGAGACCCCCGGAGCTAGCTTGTCAAACTCCACGTCATTCCCATCCGAAGAACCATCCGAATATTCAACATTATTTACAGCCACAGGTTCAAATCTGTATTCCTCCGTTTTCCCAATCAACCGATACTGCTATTTCCTCATCAGATGAGGATAAATCTGGGAAATTAACGCTGGCCATAATTGTGTCCCATCGTAATCGAGCCTTTGTTTGCGCGCCTATTACGTCACATCCGTACAGCTAGGTCATGTGACTCGCCAAAATGGCGGCGACCGTGATTGCCTATAAAAATCTTCTCAAAACACCATTAAATTAGAGAGGATTAACGTCACATTTTAAAGATACAGTACATATGACGTGACCTATTGGATACAATGTTAATCCAAACCACCGGAGTTCCCCTTTAAGTATGGCCGAAACAGCATGTAAACTACACTTTTATCCAACCGAACCCAACCTTAATCCTAGAACCTACCTCAAAGCCCTTTCTCCGGATGTGTCCAGTTTTTGGAAATAGCTTTTATTTATAGTTCATCATATAATCTGACTCTCTTTATCAGATAATGTTTCTATCCTTTCTCCTGACCCCAACCCAAACCCTTTCTCTGAAAATGTCCAGTTTTTGGACATCCCATTTCCGTATGATAATAAATAGAACCTAACCATGAAAGCTTTCATCAAAAGCATACAATGGACACGCTGAAGCTGGCCAACGCATCCCGCTCCCAACTTGTTGGCTTCGTTCGGCAGCATCCGACGATGTCGCCCCCTGCGGCATTTCTGGCTGTCAAACAAGCGCAAAACAACAAAAGTCGTCCTTGAATTTTCCACACCTGCGCCGGCTGGAGGTACGTTTTGTTTGTCCGTCCTCTTCTTCCTCCTCCTCCTCCTCCAGCATCCTTTTCTTCCAGAATTGTTTTTCCTCCCTTTGTGCTGCCCTAAAAACTTTCAAATTCCATCTTTTTTAAAAAAAAAAAAAAACGTGTCACCTCCCCGGAGGTGCGCAATCGGCAGCAGGCGTAGGAAAGATAAAGATGAAAAAAAATGAAGGTAAAGAAAGCAAAATGGAGCGAGATCTCACACACGTCCCCATAAATTTATGCCGGACTGCTGCTTAGCTTCTTAGCCATGTAAATGCATGCCGGTGACAATATGGCGCGCAAACTTTTTTCCCGCAGTTAATTGTTTGGCAAATGATGATAAAAATGTGATAAAGTGCTGTGAGCGCAGTCCAGGTTTGCAGCTTCAAAAGGTTCTACTTTCCCCACCAGGTACCAAAAAAAAAAAAAAAAAAAAGACATTGTTGTACTTTTAGGGGTTTATAATGTCTGGTCCCTCAGGGGGTGCACTCAAAACTTTGAAATATGCTACATGGACTTCTTTTGGATGGGGAGAAAAAAAAATGTTGCAATAAAATTTCCATTTTTAATTCATTTAGGTTTGGTCGTGTTTTACAACAGATTTAATCAAAATGAAAAAAAAGCTTATAATGGGTCGTGTTTATTTTTTTTCACCTAGTTGTATTGTCCTTTATTTTATTTATTTTTTGTTATTGTTTTAACGTCAAAGTTCAGGAAATTACTTTTAGCTACTGTACATCTGCTGCAATGTATTAATTTTTAAAAAATATATATACAAATTTGAAAAGCTGGTGTAGAATTTATTCTAAATTGTTTTGAATTGGTTGAAAAATGCAGGAGGTCAATAAATAAAATGTCTGCATGCGCACTGAAAATGCAGGAACGTGAAACTCGCTTCAATATTTGACAGATGAGCTCAACAACTAAGTCGGGAAATCGCTGAGGATGAGTTTAATTTGTAAAATGTTCATGAATGTACGTATTTACACACATAAATATTCATCCATGTATTTAGTTATTTATATATTCAAATGTGGTTTCCTGACTTTCAGGGGACAAAAAAGTTTTACTATAAATTTGTTGCATTAATTTGAACTTTGTCATTATATGCTGGATGTAATGAAGCCGTATTACTAGTATTAGTATGTAGAGTTTATCATTAGCATTATTATTTTTAATTTTTTATATTTTTATTTTGAGGAAACGATTTTTTAAAAAAATGAAGTCTTGAAACTATGTGAAAAGTGTGCATCATCTTTGGTAAAAATAACAATAAAGCAATTACAGTGTGTTAAACTTTCCCCATTACCCCGGCGCAAAAAAAAAAAAAAAATTACATCCACCCGCCCTCAGTACTTTGGTACAATTATTCAGAGTCGGGTTGGTAAAATAATTACAATTTTTTTTAAGTAATTAAAATGAAATATTATTGGAAGTCACAGGTGTCAAACTCAAGGCCCGGGGGGCGGATCCGGCCCGCCACATGATTTTATGTGGCCCGCAAAGCGGAATCTAGTTTCCATTTCCATGATTCTTGTAAAAATCTGTAACAAAATTTCAAATTGTCATATATCATAAATAATCAAGTTGAGATGTTACAAGCATTTTTGTGTTACCAAACATGAGTTGTTGAAATACACGTTACCTTTGATTTCTGATTCAGATTCTGGTTCTTAAATTGATTATGTAAACATGACGAAATGATTGAACATTTTTATTGTTTCACAGGTAGGAAACCCGAACTACAACGTGGCCCGCGAGAGAAACGACTTTGACACCCCTACTCTAAATGCCGGCTGCAGTCGCTGAGTGGGCTCACGCTTCGGGTCGCTTATGCTCACACTTTTGCCGTCAAGCGGGCTCGAGCGCAGTTCACGTGGCGAGTGCAGTCCGCCCCGTATTCTCCCGAGTGGCGTCTTAAAGTGGAAGCGGAGATCCCGCAAATAGAAACACAAGAAGTGACGAAAAACGCGCACGGGGTAGGACGTCAACAATTAGCGGGCGTGAAGCCGCCGCTGAAATTAGCATGCGGGGCTGATAAATATGCATGTAAAGACGCTCCCCCGGGGAGGGGGGGGGGGGGGGACATCTTTGATTGATAGCTGTGCAATTGAAGGATGTGTAAAAGCGCTGGCTGGCTGGCTGGCTGACTGGCTGGCTGGCAGCACTTGTTAAAAGTTTGAGCAACTTTAAAATCCCTCACGCCACATCTGCTCTCCGCCTGCGAAACGTCATTAAATTATTACCGGCATCTGGCCGCCAAGCCAAGTTAACGCCGGGCTTTCTTATCCGAACGCCCCCCGATTCACGCCACATCTCGAGCAGAATAAATGATTTTATACGCGTTAAATAAACACTTCACCCCTGCATAATTCATGAGGTTTCGGGCTCTTGCCGTGACGTGAAACACAATGCTCGAGCGGTTAATGCTCATAAAAATGTTAGTTGACACACGAATGAAAATATATTGGAATCTACTTAAAAGTTAAATACAACTGAACTGTACTTTTTAGTTGTGTTTTTGTATGGTATTTTGTATGGACTGCTATTGGGTGAGAGCATGGTCCTCAGTCGGTAAAGGGTGGTTGGGGGTGGGATCATGCCCCAAGTGGAAGAGTTCAAGTTCACGAGTGAGGGAAGAACGGAGCGGGAGCTCGACAGACGGATCGGTGCAACGTCTGCAGTGATGCGGATTTTGTATCGGTCTGTTGTGGTAAAGAGGGAGCTACTGTAAGTCGAAAGGCGAAGTTCTCAATTTACCAGTCGATTTACGTTCCTACCCTCACCTATGGGCACGAGCTGCGGGTCGTGACCGAAAGAACAAGATCCCGGGATACAAGCGGGCGAAATGAGTTTCCCCGCCGCAGGGTGTCCGGGCTCTCCCTTAGAGATAGGGTGAGAAGCTCCGTCATCAGGGAGGGGCTCAGTGTCGAGGTGCTGCTCCTCCGCATTGAGAGGAGCCAGGAGAGGCGGCTGGGGTATCTGATTGGGATGCCTCCCGGAAACGCCTCCCTGGTGAGTTGTTCCGGGCGCGTCCCACCGGAAAGAGACCCCGAGGACGACCCAGGACACGCCGGAGAGACTATGTCTCTCGACTGGTCTTGGGAACGACTCGGGATCCCTCCGGAAGAGGTGGAAGAAGTGGCTGGGGAAAGGGAAGTCTGGGTAAACCTGCTCAAGCTACTTCCCCTGCGACCCGAACCGGAGAAGAGGTAGAAGATGGATGGATGGATGGAGGATGGATGGATGGATGGATGGATGGATGGATGGATGGATGGATACTATTGGGTGTCCATTAAAAGCGTTTGTATACTGCGCTTATGATGAACCCATTCATTGTGTATGTGCTGCGGGGGCATGCTAACGGAACATCACGTCACATAGTTGGGGGGTCACTTGAGTTTAGCGTTATTGTGGCATCAGCGATATTTCAGAGAGCTAACAGCAATACATGGACTTCCTACAATGTGCCTCAAATGACAGCCACATTGGTAGGGGCAACGTTCCCATCAAAGGTAATGTATGGATAATAAAACTAAAGCACAACATGCTCATTTGCCAACCGATTTCCATGATGTTCACGTTCTTTTGACGACACTAAAGCATGTGATAGTAATAAAGAAAAAGGAGCACCTAAAATATTCTCACTTATGAAAGATTAATCTGAGTTCCATTGTGATCGTACGGCCACACCGAACAATTTGCAGGCATCATCATTATTTTAGTTTTCATTGCAAACAAGGAATAAGCTAACACCTTGCCCCCACTAGCATAGCATCGTCGTAGGCACGCAGTTTATAGGGCCATGACGTTTATATTTTCATATTTTTTTATATTCATGACAGCAATAGAACAACCACCATGGTACTTGCAAACTCGCACCAGATTTATCTTCACAAACAATTCTTTACGATGATTTTAGACCGAAAACGATACGAGTGGCACTTGCCGAGATGAAAGGCAACAGCACAATTTCATTGAACTGAATTCCGTTATTGGTTTTCTTTGCGTGTGAAATTCATGTTTTGTTCTTCGAACGCAATGATTTTGCATGCAAGTGATTCATTTTGAGCCAAACGCACCCGCTTTCAACTTGAAATAAGCCATATTTTATTGTTCCAATTATGAAGGGTTAAGTGAACGCACGTGAAACTTGCGGCGTTCATTAACTCCAAGATGGTTAAGAACCCCTGGACTACATAAAACCCACATGCCACACTTTTGAGAATCACTGGCTTTGGTTGATTAAATATTCCAAATTGTCTGTCGGCGTAATTTATAGGAAGTGGGAATGCTTGTTTGTCAACTGCTGTACGTCCCGCGGCAGGCCGGTGACCAGTTCAGGGTGTGGCCACCACCCTGACCGAAAACCAAAAGTCAACTGGACAAGATTCCACGTCACACGCGTGAATCTAACGAGGACAAGCGCTATCAGTGAGCTATCAAGTTTAGCCTCACTGCCACTAACAATGTGTCACATTGAAGACCGGCCGGGCCTCCCAGGGAAGACTTGCAGCGCCACCTAATGTCAACAAGCGGGAGAAAATAATTACCCTGCACTGACGAGAAACTCTTGTGTTGTTTTGTGCGGTGGGAGCGCATCATCGGTCCCGCATTCCCCCGCAGGTCTCGCTTGCACGATGAGGGGGCGACCGTATTGAACACCGAATAAGTGCGAGTGTGTGTGCACGCGTGTGTTCAACTCCCGGGGGGGGGGGGATGTGACTCGTTTCATTTATCCGCTGCCATCGTTTTATCTGCCTTCAATTTATTTGACACGCTCGCTTGATAGTCACGATATACTTGCCTGCCGCTCTATATAAATAATAATAATTTGGATTTTTTTTTTTTTTCATACAATGTATACAACTATTAAATAGAAAAGAATTTATCAATGACCCGTGAACCAGCACTGAAATGTCTGTGGGGTCCTCAAGGGTGCATTCGTTTTGTGGACTTGGGAGTTCTCTGGGGCGGGGGAACTCTGGGATAACGGGAGTTCCATACCCCTTCATAAATTCTGTTCCGTGTCAAAGCACTTTTTTAATAATAACCTCGAATGATATTGATCAGATTGGCAATTGCAAGAAGAATATTTATGTTCAGACTTAGGTCCAACCCTGTTAAAAAATTTCTATAGAAATCAATAGAATTCTATAGAATTTGTACAGAATAAATTGTTCTATAGAAATTTGGCGGTAATTTTCTATAGAATTCCTACAAAACAATATAATTTCTATATAAATTCTATAGGACTTGGGTCCTAAAGTTCTATAGTTCTTTAGAAATTCTTTAGAAATGAATATTTTTTAGCAGGGAAATGCGGTTTGTTTATTTGCAACCTCCTCGGTCCACGATCCTCGCTCCCGTGTCAGAGGAGACGTTCGCGCCTCGATGTCGTCATTCGATTGAGACGTCAATTAAAGATGACCTCACCTCTTTGACACGTGCTGCAAATCAATTATGTCCGTTGCTGAATTACTGCTGCCGCAAGTCAAGTATTGCAGACGATCAATGCGTAGTAAGCATGTGTCACTGCAGTAATAAACAGTAAGCAAAAATAAAACTGTAACACTGCAAAACGTTCAATTCAAATTCAAGGAATGACGAGTTTTATGTCTGCAAAGAAAATGAATTTTAGCTCCTCTGTGTCATGGAATTTCCTTGATGCTCGATCCTCGATGCGCAATTAAGACATTTGACGGCAGCGTTGAAACGATTTTTCAGAGCGCGGTCAAAGCATCGAGGCGCGAGGAAGGAGGAACAATGATGAAATTAAATCCAGCCTTGTCTTTCTTTTTGGAGTCTTGTATTTGCGCTTTGAAAGAACAGTTTCAGCAAACTACGAAAATGTTATTACAAATACTCTATGAAGTGTATGACTACACTTAGAAGTGCACTCCCCAAAGAAGCTCAATGAGAAATACTGTATAATTTTACGCGTGTACTTTTAGACCTGAGGTTCTTCTTTTCCTTTCGGCTTGTCCTGATTAGGGGTCGCCACAGCGTGTCATCTTTTTCCATCTAAGCATCCATCAACCATTTCTTCGGTCTTCCCTCTCGCTCTTTTGCCTGGCAGCTCCATCCTCAGCACCCAAAACATCCAACTTTGGCTGTCCCTCAGATGAGCTCATTTCTAATCCTAGCCAACCTGAGAACCTCAACATCTTCATTTCTGACACCTCCAGTTCTGCGTCCTGTTGTTTCTTCAGTGCCACCGTCTCTCATCCGTACATCATGGCCGCCCTCACCGCTGTTTTATAAACTTTCCCCTTCATCCTAGTGGTGACTCTTCTGTCACATAGAACACCAGACACCTTCCTTACCACACTCACCATTCCTCTGTTTTGTTGACCGCAAGCATTTGAAGTCGTCCACCCTCGCTATCTCTTCACTCGTCCTCCTCCGCCCCTCTCATTCACACACATATATTCTGATTTACTTCGGCTAATCTTCATTCCTCTCCTTTGCCTCCATCTTTCTAATTGTTCCTCCACCTGCTTCCTGCTTTCACTGCAGATCACAATATCATCTGCGAACATCGTGGCTAAGGGGAATCCAGTCTAACCTCATCTGTCAGCCTATCCATTACTACCGCAAACAGGAAGGGGCTCAGGGCGGATCCCTGATGCAGTCCCACCTTCACCTACGACACACCTCACCGCTGTTCCGCGGTCCTCATAGATGATGTCCTGTAGGATTTTAGCATGTTTCTCCACCACTCCGGACTTGCACATGCAGTACCACAGTTCCTCTCTTGGTACTCTGTCATAGGCTTTCTCCAGGTCTACAAAGACACAATGTAGCTCCTTCTGACCTTCTCTGTACTTTTCCACGAGCATCCCCAAGGCAAATATTGCATCTGTGGTACTCTTTCTAGGCATGAAACCACACTGTTGCTTGCTTACTTTTAGCCATGACCATATTATGTAATTTTTGTATCGCTCTTATTAGACGGTACTTAAGTGGCAAATATAAGGATAGCATGAACATAGCATAAAAAACTAGCTAAGTTTATTTAATCTTTGAGACCATTTAAAATATTCAGCGGGATACTTTATATGCTTTGAAGTTAATTTGTCAAGGCACAATTTTCCGGCATTAAACTGACACACATGCCCGTTTGTGTGCGTCTGTGTTCCCGCCCTGCTGTTTTCCCCTGATAATTTCTCCTGTCCGCGTTCTTCTGTTGTGAAGCTGATCCTCCGCCTTTGTAGAAACAGACACCGCCAAGCCAGCGCTTGTGTTCCGCTCCCCGCAGAGTGGCTAGGCAATTAGCGAGGTTCAAACGCGCGTGGGTATCACTTGTGGCCCGCCCATATCGTTCGCCGCGGGGCCCGTATCGCTAAGGGCGCCGCTCCGCGGCCGCTCAGATTGCTCGACGTGGGCTTGCGTTGCTTGGCTGTGGCACGCTCCCCATCCAAAATCATTATTAAGGCCTATATCGCGCTCGTATAGATCACGCGACAGCCGCTGATATCGCTTGCTATTGGCTTGTGAAGCATCAATATCGCTCTCTGGCCGCCAGTATAACTTTTAATGGACCCGCGTTGCTCGTATATTGATGGTTATGGCGATGTATCTTTCACAATGGGCCCGTATCAGCCACGGTTGCCTTCTATGGCATGTATCGATGCCTGCACGGCTCTGAAGTGGCTTTTGCTATGCGCTGGGATCATACGTCCTTGCAGCACTGCTGCTTATGTGTCAGTAACTGTAAGCTTGTATCACTCGCTGTGGCTCTGTATCGCTTGTTATTGCCTTATATGGTGTTAAGATCACTCTCTGGCTGCTTGTATCACTCACTTTGGGCCTGGATTGCTCATCTTCACAAGTTATGCCCCTGTATCGCTCACTAGGGCCTCGCATCGCTATTCGCTGTTACTGTATGTCTTCACTGCTCTGATATTTCTTGCTACATACTCCTATCATCATCATCATCAGCCATCCATCCATTTTCTTAGCTGCTTATGCTCAAGGGTCGCAGGAGAGCTGGAGCCTATCCCAGCTGTAAATGGGCTGGAGGCGGGGTACACCCTGAACCGGTTGCCAGTCAATCGCAGGGCACTTCGAGATAAACAGCCGCACTCACAATCACACCTAGGGGCAATTGGCGTTTTTATTGTGTCAGCGTCAAGCTAGCGGACGTTCATAAGGCAAAGTTACGTCATTTTGATGAAACGCACAAAGTTTCAGTCACTCACAGATGAAAAATGCACAGGTGTGGTCAGTCATGCCCGCAGATATAAAGTTATGAGTGCGGTCAACCAGTCGTCCCCGCAGATATAAAGTTGCAAGTGTGTGTTCTGTTTGTAATTATGACTGTACCCCTTTAAGAGCAGAGGGGCGTGGTGTCAGGTCAACTAAAAAGTAGAAGTAGGTTGTTAGACACCGTGTGCTTCCGTGTAAAAAAAAAATAAAATAAAAATGACGTCAGGCTGTGGTTCACTGCGCTGGATCGGTTTTCATGTGAAATAAGCCTGACCTAGGAATGCTAACAGAAACAGCTTGAAGTCAGCACTTGGCCAAATATTTCAAGAATTGTTCACTATTTGGTAAAGTCCTCTACAACCGTCTAGCGCTCGTAGCTCAAATTTCTTCTCGCCACTCAAGACAAAGTATCGGTCGGATTACGCCTTGTGTCTTGAAAAAGTCTGTAATCTCTAAATTGAGTACTTAAATGACTGGCAATGTGAGAGATCTCGAGAAAGATGGAGGATTTGCATGAGCTGCAACGGTACACTTATCATACAATTAAAAAAATACATATCTTGAGTAACTTTGTACACTATATGCACAGCTGGAGATGAGTGGAAAAAATAGCAAAAATAGACCAATGCCTTTATTATAACACACTTTTAAAGTTTAAAATAAAGCATATCTCACCAGGCAGCTGCTGTTATGTACGTTTGTCTCCTTGTATTTGCCTTCCAAACAAACAGATGTGACACCTGACCTAAATATGATGAATGTATTTATTTTCAAGTATTTTATGGTCATTTTAAGTTTTTCCTGCAAACACGCACGTAAAGAAAAGAAGTAACACGTCTGGAAATAATTACCCGGCGAGGCAGCGTCTCGCAGCATATGGTGAGGTCGCACGGCAAAGGAGCGGCTTGTCAATCATCCTTCCACAGACGTATGGAAATCAACGACACAACCGGTGGCGACTTGTCAAGAAACTGTCACACTGTTGTACTTTTATAAAAAAAAAAAAAAAAAAATCCCAAACTTCAAGTTGTTTTTTGTTTTTTTTTCCCCCCTGGAGGCCCTGAGAGCACATTTAGCCAGCAGCA
This sequence comes from Syngnathoides biaculeatus, assembly GCF_019802595.1. Lineage (NCBI taxonomy): Eukaryota > Metazoa > Chordata > Actinopteri > Syngnathiformes > Syngnathidae > Syngnathoides > Syngnathoides biaculeatus. The sequence goes on from NC_084644.1 coordinate 9,382,117, forward strand.
CAAAACCTCCATGCGTAGCTAGCTTGACAAGAAAAAGAGAAAAATATCTTTCAGTCTTTCGTCTGGTGTCATAGCCTTTTGATTTAAACACAACAAGTCGTGTGCGCGCATAGCTTGCTAGCTAGCTGCCCATCATAACTGCGCCTGATAACCGCTAATGGGATCGAACGTGCTCAAGTTCTTACATAGGTGTCATGAGCAAGGTTTGGCCACTGCCAAGAGGGGCGTCGCCAGGCCACTGCTCTGGGCGGTGACACCTTTCACCGCTTCACAGCGGTTTCTCATTGGGACTGCAAATAGACTGCATTTAAGTTGGAGTTTTTGTCACTGGGATTTGCCAGTTTGTTGCCTTGCGTTTGTGAGTTGTATTTACTGCCCGTGGGACTCTCCGCTTTTACGCATAAGTTAACCCTAGTCACAGCGATTCTGTACCCTTTTGTTTGATCCTGTCTGGTTGAGTTTGTTAGTTTCTCCCATAGCCATCAAACCTTGCTGCATGTCTTTCTGATCCCGCCGAGCCTAGTGTTTCTGTACCTCCGCCTTGTCGGACTGCTACACCAGTTTCTGGAATAAACCACATTGAACATTATGCCTCTGCCTTGAAGTCCTGCATTAGGGTTCGCCCCCGTACCAGAGGTCATGACAATAGGAGAGGAGGGACGACTCATGCCGGCTTCCCAACTGCGTCACTGGACCCTTGTTTGAGGCACACCCCAAAAAGAATTGGGAAAACCGAAAAGCTGTTGCAATATCTACAAATGAGTACAACATTATTCTGCCCTTGCACGTGTTATCAGCAATTAGTTTGAAACACGTACCAAGTATCTTGAAATAATTCTCTGATTTCACAGCACAGTCTTTAAAAAGTGTATTTTAATTAGCGCAAGTGCAAGTATCCACCACAAGAAAAAGAGGTACTCGTTACTAGTAGACAGAATGTTGCCCCATTTTCTGTTCATACGAAACAGCGAGAGTTAAAAAAAAAAAATGGCAGCTTTCACAGGCAGCATGAAAGGACCTGCAGTTCCTGAAAAAGGGAAACAAATTCTGGACTTTACCAGTGTTTTCTTTGATAGGTCAGTCAGTTCTGGTGTAGAACCGTCCTCCGGTGAAAGTTAGCTGTGACCGAAGCAACAAAAACTCTATTTTTTTTTTTTTTTACAGATTTTTTTTTTTCCGGCGTGCATGACAGCTGCATTTAAATATGAAATAGCTGCAAATTTGCTGCGCTGACAGCATCGCGGCGGCGAACAAAGGCCACATTTGTAGGCAAAGAAAAAGCAAAACGCGTGTAAAGCAGGTCTTTGTCGCTGTTCACCGCGCCGCCGCCTTTGTTTGCACACAATGGGATGAAATATTTTTAACCGGTAATTACCTGGCGGGGATCCGGCGCGCTGGGATTCACGGGCCAGTGCGGTGCGGCAGGTTGGAAGGTACCGCCGGCGTGCGTATGTGTGCACATGTGTGTGTGTGACTGGCAGAAGATTTCCGTAACTGTCTCTTCACCGTCCAACATGGAGTCACCGCTTCGCGCCAAGTCCATCATGGGCAAACGCAAGCAACGGATTTCGAAAGCCTCCCGCCTCGTCCTCGCTCCTTCCAAATCGAGTCTGTCTGTTGTCTCACCTTTCTGAAACTATTGTCGCGTGTTGCTGCTTATTTTTACATTCTTGTGTTGTTTACTGGGCGAAAGTGGAAAAAAGGGGCTTAGATGCGGGCCCAACTGGCGCGCGCCGTCATAAAGAACGCCAGCCAAAGCAAAATTAAACGGGTTCTTTAATCGGCTAACGAGCTAATGAAGTGTTTCATAATGGAGCGAGAACCACAATGTCATCAGACAAAGAAGTCAGTGGAACTTTTGGTTAGATTGGATTTGTTAGATCTTTAAAACAAAAACAAAAAAAAACAACAATGCAAGGACAGAGAACTTCCGGGACGCTAGTTGGATACCATAATTACAAGAACTTTCCAGGCATTGACCTTGGGCATCATTTGATGTGAGGGTTAGATTAGGTTAGGGATTAGTTTAGAGTCCGTGGTAAGGAGTTGGTAGTTTGGTTTCAGATTTCATTAACTTTCAGGGTTATGGTTAAAGGGTAGCATGGGGACCCCTTCCCATGGGCTCAGCACCTGTGAGAGGGCCACAGGAGTCGGGTGAAATGTGAGCTGGGCAGTGGCCAAAGGCCGGGGACCTTGGCGATCCGATCCCCGGCTACAGAAACTAGCTCTCGGGACATGGAACGTCACCTCTTTGGCAGGGAAGGAGCCAGAGTTGGTGCTTGAGGTCAAGAAGTTCCGACGAGATATAGTTGGACTCACCTCCTCCGCATTGAGAGGGGCCAGATGAGGTGGTTGTGGCATCTGATTTGGATGCCTACAGGAGGCATCCCTGGTGAGGTGTTCCGGGCACGTCCCACCGGAAAGAGACCCCGAGGACGACCCGGGACACGCCGGAGAGACTGCATCTCTCGACTGGCTTGGGAACGCCTCGGGATCCCTCCGAAAGAGCTGGAAGAAGTGGCTGGGGAAAGGGAAGTCTGGGTATCCCTGCTGAAGCTACTTCCCCCGCGACCCGACCCGGAAAAGGGGCAGATAATGGATGGATGGATGGATGGGTTATGGTTCAAGGACAGTAAGAGCCTCTTTATACTTGCGTGTGCGGCGATCGTGCTGACATCACTGGGGCTATCCTACGCAAAGTTCCCCTTAGCACTCAAATGCAACCCATGGGCAATTTTGAGCATGTGATGCAGTTCTCCTCCAAGTCAGAGTTTTCGCTACACCTGGTATTGGCTAGAATGTCACACTGTGATGTTTCCTCAGCACTTTTTGATTATTTCCAGTATCCATGTTTCCTGTACTTTCTGTAACAAGGAACAAAGCAACAATGGCGACCGTGGAACAGTGTGTGCTTGAACAAATGGACCTAAATGACCCGACGATACATTCTGTGGACCTTTCCGACATGTCAATCACTCGTACAATAATCGTCAATCAGATAGTGTGGAATGTTTTATGCCGAAGAGTCGGGATAGTGATACCAAATGCGCTCTGGGTTCGATTACGAGCCAAGTCAGATGAATTCACCCACTCAGTTATAAAGACTACAATGATATTACTCATGATCTTAATCAATCTGAAGTTTGTGAGGCGTCAAACTTTTTTGCATCAATCACCAACATTTCGCTGTAACTCTGACATTGCGTCCTGCTCCGTCCAAAATCTTAACGCCGTGTACAAATCCTTGCGTGTAATAGTTGAGACCTCTCTGTAGAACTTTCTTGGATAAGTCTGACGCATTTGGCAAAAAAAAAAAAAAACATACCTCAATATTATCTGCAATACACGATAGAGAATCGACTTCAAACCTGTTCTGTTCAGTCGCCATTTTGGAAGCTTGTGGGACATGGCTAAGGGGGCGAAGCTTAAGGTCGCCGTCAGAATGGTCCATTATGGTGGAAATCGATAAAGAACGCAGCGACGTAAGTGGTATGAAATTAGCTGTTAGTTGTTTCGATCTTTGGGGTTCGCTTAAGTTAGGACGCAAGGTGCTAGCATTTACGGTTATGAGTCGCAACTACTTCAAATATCTCCATCTTTCAACTTTCAGGGATTATTGTTGATTGTTGTACTTTCCCAAGAGGACTGAAGTTCAAATTCTAGTTAACAGAAACTGAAAGGACGGAAATCTTCTGGAGTTTTGCTACATTGCACCTTTACCCAAATTTAGATCTGAGTAAGCCTTAACACAATCCTATTCATATAACCTGATTTTGAACTTCAACCACTGACTTTAAAACCCAAATCCTAACTTCAACCTCACCCAAATATGCCTTTTGTTTTCTTAAAACAATGGATTCTGGCTTTGATATTGTCAGATTTCTTTTTTCATTTTCATAGGCGACACATGAAGTCTTTTTGTTGTTGTTGGGTTTTTTTTATATTCGAAGAAGCCAGACAGTTCATTAATATTTTTTAATTTCCTGCTGGGTGTTTTGCCAAGACCAAACAAAGCTATCCAAAAGAGGAAAAATCCTAGATTGTGCGGCATGTCATGAGCGCACAATCAAATATCTCTGCTGACACTCGTGCTTTGTGTCCAAATAACAAACAAACATGTCACTTTTCTTCAATTTATCATTACTTTTTTTTATTTTTTGCTTTTTACTGTTGAATGACCTTGACTAGTCGGAGAAAATAGCTGTTTGTCTTTTTTTTCCCCTCAATTTGCCATTTTTATTTTCTTTGACAATAAAAACTATTGTGGATTTACACCAGGCGATAAAGTAGCGCGTCTCATAACATGCTTCAATAATCCACCTGCTCTAATTACAATCATAAAGTGTCAGAGTCGAGCCGTAATGTAGCGCTGATTCATTTCTGCACCAACTAAACTTTTTGTTCTTTTTTTTTTCTTTTTTTTTTGCTTTCTTTTTAAGTTTTTTGTGTCTGTGGTGACAGTGGCGTAAATTCACTAATCCGCAATTTCCTCGGCATTTTATGTCAACGATAGTAAAGAACAGGTTAGCTAGGATTTTGTAAATGTAATTTTGTCAGAATATGAAAATCAAAGGAGGCTTTTATTAATCTCTTAGCAACTATTTTTTAACCGATTTTTTCCAGCCTACATTTCATTTCCACCTAAATTTAAACTAACTAGTCAGTTATCCAGTCAGCCCATCCATGCGTTGTGGTTTAATGATATAGTTGGAAACAGTTTGACCATATGGTTGGGGGAAAAAGGCAATCAAAGTGCTAAGAAAATTGAAGTGGGGGAAAAAAAAACATGACCGGAAAAATGAGCTTTTTACTATAATTTCCAGTCTACAAGCCGCGACTTTTTTCACGCTTTCAACCCTGCGGTTTATGTGGTGATGCAACTAATTTTTGCATTTTTTCTGACGGCTTTAAGGGGGCACACAAACGGAAAAGGTAAGAATGAGACCGGTGGAATATATGTCCCGAGGAAGTGACTTTTACCGGCCCTGTTCGTGCTGCACTAGCGGGTTGCTGCTGTGTTACTGGTACGTCTCAGTGATATTTACCGGTAAGTTTGATTTTAACCATTAAAGCGTTAGCACCAGATTTAAGTCGCATACTGTACTTTTTACCATATGGAAACAGTGGGGTGTAATCTATAGTGATTAACAGTCAATCGTAGTGTGGTGGTGCATGTAATGCAGCCTGGAATATTTGAGCAGGGCGTCCCCTGCTATGCTAAGCTAAACTGCTAAACTATGAGATTCCTCGTAACATGGCAACAATTTACCATAGCAAGCTAGTGCTAGCACTAACGTTTGTAAGTAAACATGCTAGCATTCTGTGAAATCCTACTCTAAAACTTTGGTAAACATCGATTTGTGTGCATGAATACATGTTGGCAACGGCTAGCAGGGGAAGGCGGCGCACTGGTTACAATTCCCAATCGATTGATCGATAAAGTGCGCAGTCGGAAATCAAACATCCTTGACTTTTTAAGTTGGTATTGTAGGGCTATAATAGAGCAATTATGTCACCACAAGAAATTTTGTTGTTTCCCAAAAATTATGTCAGGCCTGATTTGGGATAACACACAATAGCTAATTGGGCCAATTTCAGAACTAAAGTCCTTTAGTCTCATCAAGACATAAGTTAGTTGCTTAGTTAATTTACAATAAACCACAAATGTACAAAAATACAATGAAAACTTGCTAAAAAAAAAAACACAGAAACAAAAAAAATCTCGTAGCCAAAGGAAAATGTTTTTTTTTTTTTATTCACACAAATCCTTTGGCAGCTATAATTAAATATGATTTTTTTCAACTTGTCCGCTGTGTTTAGTGTCTGAATCGGTTAAAAGGGGATATTACATTTAGATAATGGTAATGAGATATGGATTTTTTTTTATTTAGGACTTGATTAACATTGGAATCATCATAAAGATACAAAGATAACATCTAGTTAAAAAATACATTTTATCTTGCAATAACATAAACAACAACAAAACTGAATTTTAGCATAACAACGTGCTGATAAAATCTCAGTGTTGTTGCCTTGAAGATCAGAGTTGATGCCATCGTGTCACGGGTTCTAATCTCATACAAGAACCGGAACCCATCCCTAACGTGAAGATATCTCCCGAGGAGATACAAAAACTTTTTTTCACGCAGCTGTATGGAAAGCCATTTGAGGATTTACTCAATATTTTTGATAGACAACTTCCAGCCATGCACCAGTACGCTCTTCGTCCAGTGATGTGGAACAATCATAACTAATTCACCAGTTATTTAAGAAATACAAAATCTTACATCCATACAGTACTATATCCATCCATTTTCTTAGCCGCTTATCCTCACGAGGGTCACGGGGAGTGAGGGAGCATATCCCAACTGTCAACGGGCAGGAGGCGGGGCACACCCTGAACTGGTCATCAGCCAATCGCAGGGCACATCGAAACAAACAGCCGGACTCACAATCACATCGACGGGGCAATTAAGTGTCCAATTAATGCATGTTTTTTGGGTAATGTGGGAAGAAACCGGCATGCCCGGAGAAAACCCACACAGGCACGGGGAGAACATACAAACTCCACACAGGTGGGTCTGGGATCAAACCCGGGACCTGAGAATTGTGACGCCAACGCTTTACCAGCTAATCCACTGTGCCGCGTAGAGTACTATATGTAAGTGATTGTTTTTTTATGATTTTTATTTCATCATCCATAATGCAGACTAACCAAATTTTAAATGAAATGAAATGAATGACAAAAAATAAAAAAAAATTACTAATACATGTAAAATCCATTGTATTCTACTTTATTATTGTTATACTTTATTATTGACAAACAATTGAGAATAAGCGGCTCAGGTAATGGATGGAGGGATCACTGAAATTTAAAAAAAAAAGAAAAACATAAAAATTTCGAGGTATTTTATTGCTCCAAATGTGACTCTTGAGAACTGGATGTTCAGTTGGCCAGTATGTGGCCTGTGGGTAATACCCCTTGTTTTTTTTTTTTTTTTTATATTCTTGCACTGAATACAGAAATTTATGTTTTAAAATGTTATGCATATTTGTATTGCTAAAAATGTGCAAAGACAGAGAACTAGGTACTACTTAATTTTGAAGATAAAGATTTTTGGGTGTCGTTAAAAAAAAAGCCACCATTCCTCTTTGTATAAAAATTCATGATATGCGGATCACTTCTAACTAACAAAGGACTCCCAGACAGTATGTATGAGCCAAACGGGGCCAAAGCTGTGCTCGGCGGATGAGGGGCCGTCGAAGCTGTCCACGGCACCGACGGGTACATCGACACATTTAGCACCCCTGACTTACGTACGCGGATCTTTTGTTACGTTCAGAGAGGATTATGTCCCTCCCTCCCACAACTATTATTTTTTATAGTAGATGTATACACACCTAGCTGTCATTAGGAATCCACGAAACTCTCGTCCTTTGCACCTGTGCAATCCATTTTTCACGACATACCGGGCCTTTTTGAAAAGTATGAAGCGCAAATCCATCCTCCCGAGTATTCGAACAATATCCAGCAATACGAGGCAGAATTTTGGCTAACACGAAGGAACAATGGCCTACCTTCCCGCAGGTAAAACTAATAGAAACAAACGAGTCTGCTGGAGGGCACTCCTGCCCCGTATGTCACTTCCTGTTTCTTGTCGAAAACAAATCCCTCGAGAGGATTTTCATGGCGGGAGTTACAAAAAGCCATATACGTCAAAATCATGTTTTGTGGTGAAAAAAACGGATGGGTCAATTCCAGCTGCCTTTTTTTTTTTATTAATAACATACTAAAAATCATGGATTTCATGACAGTGGAGCTTTGAGGTGGTACTGATTGGTTAAAAGATGCACAATAGTCGCACGAAAAAAAAACGGCTACTTGTGTGCCCTAATCTTTTGAATTGTTTTCACGGTGAGAGCAAAGATGAGAATCGTATGTGGACCTTCAAGTGGATACCAAAGATATGGAACACACGCTCAAACGGCTTTCAATATGGTTGACCCTTTTTTGACATTTCCCCCGGCGTGACCGAGCGTTGGTGTGATTCTGAAGAAATTATTAACATCTGCCGCACAGACATCAGGAAGAAGTCATGCGTGCCTTAATGGGCCCTTGTTTAGTCATTTATGGCTAAGCGTGTCATTACGCCGCAATTTACGAGCCCGCATCTCCTCCCCGGGTTTCACCTCGCCACTATTTATTTTGGGGCTTTTTACGGCCACGGAGGCTGCTTAACGTTCCTCCCTCACTATCCAATTAATGCTGATGATCCGGCACATCACCACGCCTTTTTTTTTTTTTTCCTTCACGCTCTTCGCATGGGGTGGCGTATTAATACTTTTACTTTCAGAATTCTGTTTTGAGAGGATCAAATGACCGGCAAAGAATCCAGGATCGACCATACTATTCTTGCCATCTTAGATAAGTACAAAAATGTCAATTAGTGTGGATGTGAATGCTTGTTTTGTTTTTATGTTTACCTTCTCAAAGTATTGGAAGTTGGATGGATTTTTTTCCTCTCTTCTAAACTTCTAAAAAAAGCATATCGTAATTTCCGGCCTACAGAGCGCACCTGATTATTAGCCTCACCCAGTAAATTTGTAAAGGAAATACCATTTTGTACATACGTAAGCCGCAAGTGCCCACATTGAAACACAAGGTATTTACAACAAAAATATGGTACACAGAAAGAGTTTTCAGTTATTTTGCCCAATACCTTATCTTAGCTTAACATAACAACAACACGGTAGCACGTACAAGGCTGGTAAAAAAAACAAAACAAAACATACCGGTAAAAAAAAACAACCGTGGCAACACGGTAGTACAGCACTTAACAGGGTTACCTAGCGCAGCGCTAACAGGGCCAGTTAAAAAAAAAAAAACATACCGGTCAAAGTCACTTCCTGGACACATATATTCCACCGGTCTCACTTTTACCTTTTCTGCTCGACCTCCCCCCTTGTGGTACACAGTAAAATAAATAAATAAATAAATAAATAAATTTTAAAAAATCACAGACGCTGCAGTACCACAGCAGCAACACGCAAGCGCGGTGCTAACGCTAGCGCGGCGCTAACAGGGCTGGTAAAAAAAAAAAAAACATACAGGTAGGTAAAAATCACGGCAGTAGCACAGCGCTAATAGGGCCAGTTTAAAAAAAAAAACATACTGGTCACATATATTCCACTGGTCTCACCATTACCTTTTCCGCTTGAGTCCGCCCCATTGCGGTACACAGTAGCAACACGGTAGCACAGCACTTAACAGGGCTGGTTAAAAAAAAAAAAAACGACAAAAAAAAAAAAAAAACTAAATCACTGAGACGCGGCAGTAACACAGCAGCAACACGCAAGCATGGCGCTAACGCTAGCATGGCACTAACAAAGCCAGTTAACATACCGGTAAAAATCATTGAGACAGGGGAGTAACAGAGCAGCAACACGCGAGCACAGTGCTAATGCTAGCGCAACACTAACAGGTCAGTTAAAAAAAAAAAAAACATTCTGGTAAAAGTGCCTTCCTTGGCACATATATTCCATCAGTCTCACTATTACCTTTTCCGATCGAGTCCCCCATTACACTACACAGTAGCAACACGGTAGCACAGCACTTAACAGGGCCGGTTAAAAAAAGAAAAAAAAAAAACATACTTAAATCACTGAGACGCGGCAGTAACACACAAGCGCGGCGCTAACGCTAGAGCGGCGCTAACAAGGCTGGTTAAAAAAAAAAAAACATACCGGTAAAAATCACTGAGACAGGGGAGTAACACAGCAGCAACACGCTAGCACAGTGCTAACGCTAGCGCAACGAAAAAAAAAAAACCATACTGATAAAAGTCCCTTCCTCGGCACATATATTCCACCAGTCTCACTCTTAACCTTTTCTGATCAAGTGCCCCCTTGCGGCCGTTCGGAAAAACAACGCACAAATTAGCCGCATAAGCCGCAAGGCTGAAAGTGTGTGAAAAAAGCTGCGTCTTATCGGCCGGAAATTACGGTATGTTTAATTTTCTTAACCTCATTAATAACATATGCATGTTTGCCAAAAGGGAAGAGAACATACCCGACTTCTCCACGCCCACTCCAACGTTCCAGCGGATCATCGCATGGCCTGTTGTCGCTCGCTCACACGGCGAGAAGGTGGAGAGGCCCGACATGCTTACTCGCTCCAATTATTCAACCAACTTGTGACACCATCGGTCACGGTGAGCAGCAACACATTCTCGGCGGTCGATGCTGGTACTAACGCAGTATACAATAGTTTGCAAAAATGAGTTTTTGCAAATATATCTTTTCATGAAACTATTAAAGCAATTAAAAGTGTAATCCAGAGGACGTATATCTTATTTATATATCACGCAAACGTACCTAATTTTTCATCAAAAAAAAATTCTGAACACAACACAAATGAAATAAATTAGCGGCAAAGTGCACATTTTCTTTGTAATCCGAATGCCTTCGATGTCTGTGTGACGTCACACCTAGACAACCCCAGTAAAAAAAAAAAAAAATGGCTCCCTACACAGACAATCATAGATCTCGATGAGCTAGACAGCACTGATGACGTTTTTTATGGAACAGATACGAACTGAAAATGAGGAATTTTCATATTTTTCCCGTGTTTGAAAAATATTTCATCCAGTTGTAATTCAACCATACATGTGCGGACCGGAGTTGACGAATGCAACACAAGGACGGGATTCGGCGAGACCTGACGAAGTTGACGTGGATCTTCGCACCCAAATCACAGAGTGGTAGCTGGCTCGAGAAATCTACGCACACCTTATTGATGAAATAATCTATTTCAAACACGTTTAAACGTCTGATGCTGCTTATACACAAGAGTGAGTCAGCGTAAAACAAAAATCGAAACTTTCGGTAGTGTTCTGCGTTTAAAGTTTTAGCCTGTATTTGAAATAATGCACCTAACACTTGAGAGAACACCCCGCCGTAGTCGAATTTCAGGAAGACTTTGGCGTCAACAGTGCTAACTTTATACAGCATCCGAATTTCGCCACCTCCTAAACATCATATGGATACGGATATTAGCTGACATATATCTGTATCGCTATTGTACTTACATTTAAAACGAGGTAAATACTTGTCAATACTAAACAATAGAACATTAAGGAACATTAATGTCTAAACCGTTGGTAATAAAAGTGACCACACCCCTAAGTCAAAATGTACAAATTGGGCTCATTTCTACATTTTTTCCTCCTCAGTGTCATGTGACTCATTATTATTACAAGGTGTCTGGTGGGAATGCGGAGTAGATGTGTGTCAGATTTGATCTTGGGCTTATGTAACAATGTAATTACAGTTAACAATTAATTTACAAAATGCCTTGAACAAAAGTGAAGGCCACCTGATTAAATGAGGCAGGTCTTTCTATCGGGAAAAATCCAAAGGGGGGAAAAAAGTTAATCCTTAGATGCTAGATGACCTCAGTTTTCAAGCATCTTTTGAACATTTTTAACATTATTATAAGTGTAAAAAGAAGTCATGTGGAATTAATGAGTTTTTCGAGATACAAGCCATCGTTCAAGGCAATTTTTGTTTCATCTTGCTTGCAAAACTTTTGACATATCAGCGCTGTAGCTTGTAACTCGACTCATTTCTCAACAAACGTCAAGAGTCAACAATACTGTACTTCCAAAAAGAGGTATTGTTTTTTTTTTTTGCCATACCCAGTTGAAGTTTACTGCCAAAGTAAACATAGAACAAAGAGAGTAACACTTTTTGTGGTCAAAACCACTACACAACATTGCTTTCAGCTAAATGCTAACACACAATGATAACAAAATAGCATCGATAGTCACAGTTTTATAAACCTTGAAGCAAAATATTTAAATCCAAACTGTACATCAACGTAGAGTATGCACAGAGCCAATATAAAACGCACAGATATATATTCTTTATCCTCTGCAAAACTTGCTGAGTCACTCACAGGAGTTGTGAAAGTCTTCGTTTGTGTTTTCATGACTTTGTGATAGTGGCCCAAGTTGAATTAATCATATTTTAATTTCATAAAGACTGTTTTTCAAAATACAATGTTATAATAGTAGCTTCCTTATTAAAAAGTCATTACAATAATGTTTGTTGGGGATTTAAAGGAAGCCTGAACGGCCTTTTCCTGTAACAACTTTCTTCGGCCTTCTGATTGGCTAAAACTCTCATGCAATGCTGATGGTTTAGTGTAGCATTTTTTTTCCCTATATTTTGACAGCGTTGTGTCAGTATTCCATCGGTGCGGCGTGCCGTTGAGTGTGTCACATTCACGTCTGACGTTATCCGTCGGCGAGTGTCATCCGTCAGCTCGTCGTCGTCACGCCGCTTTTTATGGCGTCTGCAGCCTCTCGTTGGGCTGATTTATGCGCCTGGCGCAGATGTTGCTTACATCCCAGTTTTTTTTTTTTATTTTTTTAATTCAATTACCGAATCTATCTGGCTGTTTTAATTACGGCAATGAAAAGCCCCATATCCTCCTCGTCGGCGCCTCTGCCCGGATCAACGCCTTCTTGACATCACATCACACGCCGGCAATCTATGAGGGGCTGCTTTAACTCCGCTTTAAAAAAAAAAAAAAAAAAAAAAAAAAAATCAACTCGTATTACATGCATGGAAAAAGATGTCATTTAACTATATATTATTATTTTTTATTTAACCGTGTAAAAGACCAATTCAGACAAGGCCTCATTTTCAATGGTTACATGGCCAATAATAATAATATATTAAAAAAAATTGCACTTCTCTAAATTGCCCCTGGGTGTGATTGTGAGTGCAGCTGTTTGTCTCTGTGTGCCCTGCGATTGGCTGGTGACCAGTCCAGGGTGTACCCCGCCTCCTGCCCATTGACAGCCGGGATAGGCTCCAGCACTCCCCGCGACCCTCGTGAGGATAAGCGGCAAAGAAAATTGATGGATGGATGAAAAATTGCACGACTGCACCGGTGTCAAACTCAAGCCCCGGGGACCAGATCCGGCCCGCCGCCTGATTTTATGTGGCCCGCCGAAGCAAATCATGTGAATCAACTTCCAAGATTTTTGTTCAAATCTGTATCAGAATCTCCAAATGTCATATCATAAGTGATGAGATTGCAAGCATTTTTGTGTTACCAAACATCAACAATAGTTGAAAAACCCATTACCCATGAGTCTGATTCCAAAACTAGTTCCTAAATTTCATGTGTAAATATGATGGGTCAATTCAAGCTTTTGATGTTTTTTGACGGAAACTGGAACTACAATGTGGCCCGCGCTAAAAATGACTTTGACAGCCCTGCGCTACTGTATTTTCTCTCCTTCTCCACTGAGAGAGTTACTTTCATCTGGTTCCGTTAGGGGTCACCACAGAGTCATCGGCGATGAAAAACTAACATTTTTGGCAGTTTTTACACCGGATGCCCTTCCTGACGCAACCCCACTTGGGGAGTGGGGACCCCAATGAGATACGAACTCATGACCCTTGGTAGTTAGCCCTTTCTAAATCTCAGTGACTAAATGTATAGTCTGTCTAAAGCAGGGATGCCCAGACTTTTTTTTTACCCCAAGATTTACTTTTCAAGCAGCCAGCCTCTCGCGAGCTACCAACGACGGGGGAGGGGGGAAATGATGATGATGATGCTCCCAAATTATTTTAAGGTTAATATTATGTTGCCTCCTATATTTAAAATACAGAATTAGCTTTTTGTGCACTGTATTGTCTGTGCTTTCATCCTGGATCAGGTTGTGCCAAGGTGGAATTTTAATTCTCTATCCTGAACTTTCTGATTTGGCTTCAGACCAGAACTTTCCCACTCGGAAAAGAGAAACTCTCGTCCAGTTTAACCACTTTTTCTTCGATTATTCACATACTCCGACAGTCATTGGATCTTTTTTTTTTTTTTTTACTTTCTCCATTAATATCCAAAGTACACATAAGCAGCATGTCTACCTTGTCTTTGCTCTACGTTGCCCAGACTGTGTTGCTAACTAAAGCAGCAGTAGTCACTGTCATTATTAAACAAATTGATGGGCTCTGTAAGTACTGTAACATTTGTAATTATGAGTCTACGTCTTTGAGAGCGGGGATGGGGGGCGGGTGTAAGCTAAACTAGGAAAAACTGTGGCAGAGCAGCGGTCTCTTGTTCGAGAAAGTTGCGTGTGCTGCCTAAAAGAAACCACTGGCTGCTTTTAGTCATTTTTTTACAGTACGTATGTGAATTGTGCTATTGGATGAAACAACCAGACATCCCTCACTCATTGAATCACATTGCAAAATGCCACAAACTGAATAGCTGGATGTTATACTTTCAATTGGCATCGCGATCAACGCATTGAGCACTCCTGGTCTGAAGGCTGCCACACACCGAGCAATGCGGCAGAACCCAAGTCAACTCTCGTCAGCCATTGGTTTTCCCCGCACGATGTAGCGACTAGCCTTCAAAACACCCCCTTCCTGGCACTCCCCGAACCGAAGTTGGACAATGTGAACTCGTCCACCGTGCTGCCTCCTAACAATTAAATTGTGTATCTACTACAACTGGGGTAGTGTCAATCAAACGTGAGCGGCTCTTGTGTCGCATTTTTGATTGTGTTCATACTCAAGGGCACTTCGTTTTTACTGCAACTTGATCGACAAACTTTTCTCTCCAGCAGGCATCCTGCATTTCATCTCAAGTATTACTCTCAAGAAGACGACGACGACGCGTCGAGTCGACGGGTGGCGATAACAAGATGCGCATCCGCACTCATCTGAAGCTCCTGCGAGGACAGGCTTGGCGACTCCCCCCCCACTCTCGTGCCCGCTCTCTGAGGTTTTTGTTGTCGTCGTTCTCTCTGGTGGATGAGCTCTGGAAGCTCATGCATTTTTATTGCCATCTGGAGAATACCAACAGGTCTTAACAAGAGAGCTCTCGCCGGGGAAACGCTTGACTCGCAGTCGACTCCTTTGACTGCCTGCTCCCGAGTGTGTGCACGTGCACGTGCGTTCACGCGTGTGCGCGCACATTAGCGGTGGCAATCACGGCGCTACTAGCGCTATCAGGTTGGAATGACATTTGACCGATGTAATGGTAATAGCAGTACCCCTACTTATGGTTTATTTATTTAATTTGTTGCTTTGAGGTGCAAGCGAAAAAAATGGATTAACCTCCCTATAACGTGGGAAACACTATCAGTTCGTGTTGGTTAATTTAGAGTGAACGTGAAGATATATGTTGTTGGGTTTTTTATTTTTGTGCAGGTAGTTTGGCCCCGCAAAGTTCTATTAATAAGAAACTGAGTGCTAAGAAGAAAAATTGAATTAAAGGAGTACCGTATTTTCCGCACGATAAGGCGCACCGCAATATAAGGCGCACCTTCAATGAATGGCCTATTTCAAAGCTTTTTCCATATATAAGGCGCACCGCATTATAAGGCGCATGGAATAGACGTCGCACTAGAGGCTGTGGTTATGTTATGCATCCATTAGGTGGAGCTGCACCAAAGGCTCAATATGGATCCATATATAAGGCGCACCATCGGCTTTTGAGAAAATGAAAGGCTTTTAGGTGCGCCTTATAGTGCGGAAAATACAGTAGGTAGTACTACATCAAATACTATGGTTTCAGGTTACATTCAATTCAATATGTCGTGTATCACAGTGAGCATTTATTGTATTATTAGTACAATTGTAAACCGCATTTTCCATTTAAATTAGGACAACTTCTGTATTTCACGATGGTATTGTATTTCTTTCATTTAAATTATCAGTAGGGCTCAATGTTGATCCATATATAAGGCGCACTGTCGGCTTTTGAGAAAATTAAAAGGCTTTTAGGTGCGCCTTATACTGCGGAAAATATGGTAAATCCTAAAACGTTTAAGATGTTTTCCTTTGTCATTCAAATTGTTTGTAAAAAAAAAAACAAAAAAAGTTCATTTCCCAATCTTGTTGCCGTATCCAAAGCAACAAAATGAGTTTGAATTTGCTTCACTAAATTACTAAAACTGAATCATCTGCTAAAAACAAAATCTTCATTTTCTAGTGGTTCATTAACACAGAGGAACGATGATGCCGAATTCACTACACAATACTGCTATTCATCCATTTTCTTAGCCGCTTATCCTCGCGAGGGTCACGGGTAGTTTATCCCAGCTGTCAGCGGGCAGGAGGCGGGGTACACCCTGAACTGGTTGCCGGCCAATCGCAGGGCACATGGAGACAGACAAGTCACACAACAGGGCAATATTGAGTCTCCCATTAATGTTGCATGTTTTTTTTCTGGATGTGGGAGGAAACCAGAGTGCCCGGAGAAAACCCACGCAGGCACGGGGAAAACATGCAAACTCCATGAAGGTGTGGCCGTGGTCGAACCCTGGACCTCAAAACCTATGTGGCCAACACTCTACAGCCACCCCACCGTGCCGCCCAACTTTAACACTGCTATCCATCCATCCATCCATTCTCTTTGTTGCTTATCCTCACCAAGGTCGTGGGGAGTGCTGGAGCCTATCCCAGCTGTCAACGGGCAGGAGGCGGGGTACACTCTGAACTGGTTGCCGGCCAATAGAGACAGACAACAGTCGCACTCACAATCACACCTATCGGCAATCTAGAGTGTCCAGTTCATAAAGGTTTTTGGGATGTGGGAGGAAACCGGAGTGCCTAGAGAAAACCCACACAGGCACGGGGAGAACATGCAAACTCCACACAGGCGTGGCCGGGATCGAACCCTGGACCTCAGAACTGTGAGGCCAACGCTTTACTGTACCGCCCTACTATACTACTAGTGAGGGAAAATTTTTATTGGTCAACCGTATGCTTAAAACATAGCCTCATCATTGAGAGGGCACTTTTGCCAATCATATGCATAAAGATAACATATGTTTTCCAATGTTGTCGCCGCTCGGTTTATTAAAAGAAAATAACGACGCACTTGTCAGGTGCGACTTCCTTCCCGCTTGGGCTGAATGATCCGTTCGCTGAGGCGAGAAGCGGTGAGGAATACCAAGCATACCCGTCACCGTCCCCCTCAATCCCCCTCGCCTCCATTATGATGCGCGCCTCCCATTGGGGGGGGGAGTTGCAAGGTGAGCGGGGGCCACGCTTGTCATGGTTGCACGCCCGCAACAAACATTAGTCGCCGCTAATGACGGCATCGTGATGGCGCACGAGTCCCAGCACCATATGGCAAATTGCCACAACAATATCCTGCCGGTTATTAATCAATTTTTTTTTTTTCCACCGTGCACCGTGATAATTGGAATAATTAGGAAGGGAGCAGACACAGGGAAGCTATGAAACAAAAAAAAAAAATCTTTTGACAGGAAGCGGGGGGGTGCGGGTGTGGTCCTAATTTGCATCTTATTTTGCAGACCCTGCTCACCTTTCAAAATTACACAACAACGCAAATTTTTGTGGTGGAAAATACACTTCAAAAGTGCCAAAAATCTTTGTTACTTAGATCAATTCTTTTTAAAGGTCGTCAACTCTTGATTTATCAACACAAAATATTAGGTTGATGTGTTTACTAAATTTACTACTGCGCAAGTACACTTTTATTGTCAATCATTTGCTTAAAACATAAGGCTCGTTTTTCAAGGTTATCCGCAGTCGGTTTATTAACGCAAAATAACAATAGTGTAACATTGAAACATCTTTTCTAGATTTGCTGGAGTGAAGCTTTATTCATCATACTTTATTATATCATATGCTCAAAAGTTATGGCTCATTTTCTAAAGTTGTCTGAGCTTGCGTATTAAGATAAAAGTCGGTGGAAAATGGACTCGCTGTAATAAAAGTAACCGTTAATTCATTAATTATCGACTCAAAATATAACTTTCATAAAGCAACGCAAGTCAGGACATTTTCTGGCAAAACACCTTAAAAAAAATCTGAACTTTGGTCAGCCACATTTTATATGTAAAAAAAAAGTTAAAAATAACATTTTAAAAGGTTGCTGAGACTTAATTTATTAACAGTATAAATAGTTTGACGTAAACTTTAATATTCGACGCATTGCACTAGAAATACAGGTTTTACATATATAACAAAATAAATATTGGTTATTATTTGCTCAAAAAATATATTTTTTGGGGGGGGGTTATGTCATTTGTTTGACTACATTACAAAAAAAAAACCTTGAAAATTATCTGAAACAAATTCATTTTTGGGGTACAGTATACACTTGGTATATTAATACAAAGTAACAGTAGACTGAGGTCGAATTTATGAGAGCAACAGCATAGAAAAACATACTTTTACTGAACATTTGGAATTTTATATGTATTTTTAATTAGTTTTATTTGTCAGATTTTTTAGTAATCTTCTATTCTGAGTGACAGATAAAAAGATTGGGGGGGAGCACACGTTCCTCATATGATTATTTTTCCGACCTCAAAGTTATTTTACACCCTGATCTCCATTTTTTTTTTGACAGTACAGTTAGAAGAGGTACTAAGGAACACTTTACAAAAGTGTTTTTTAATACTTCTTGTCCGAATAAATCTAAATTGTTTGAAGCATGTAGGTAGGGTAAACCTAAGAATAAAAATGTTAGTTTTTTTCCAAGTCAGATTTTCAGCTAATGTGAGACGTTCTGGAATGTGACACGTGCTAGCTCATTGTATTACAATTGACACCTGAATAGGACGGTGTCAAAAGGTGGTCCGCCTAATTTACAGTTGGACAATGAAAATGCTATTAATATGGTGCTAAATCACAAAGTGCACCGCTAAAAGCGTCACAGAGACACGTTTGTGATATGTGCTGTACAGCGCATATTGAAGACGAGGAGGAGGAAGAGCAAGTTTCCGTCCTCATATCCCGCAGTTTATCAAGGTAAAAATGACACAAAACATCTGCTCTTGTGACCGTAAACCCCCCTCCCCCAAGCGTGGTCCTTCATTGGGAGCGTCTCCACCCTGGCCAGGGCTGAGGAGGAGAATTAAAATGAAGTAAAATGAGGTCACAGCTAAAATCAGAAAGCATGAAGAATGTTTCGGGGAGATTTGAGTTTGACATGAGACAGTAAATTAATATACAGCGTGATATACTGCACTACATAAATTATAGAGTTAAAAAAAAAAGCAACACCCCCACTTATAAGGGTGTGCACACTTATGCAAAGCACGTTATTTCAGTTTTTACTTCATCTCTCCAGTTGATTTGTACAAGTTACCAGTAACATTGTGAAAATATTTTGAAACCATGTATCGTGACGGCAATTTTTTTTCATATCAAAACATCTAAAGAGGAGCGTGTCGACTTTTTATAATCCGTACACAAATTTAACAGTTAAGCTAATCGGTTGCTGGTCTTGACGCGCTTGATTGTTTTTCTCCACTTACTGAAACTCACGCACAGTGTTTGCAACTCACTCCCAAGCTCTCGAACCCACGGCCCTGCAGCACCCCCCCCCCCCCCGGTAAACTACTTTTGAAGTCGTGTAAAAAAGCACCATTAAGTACGGACACTTTTTGCTAATGAACATTCCAACTGTTTGATATTGACAACAATGTCCTTTGAAGAAGTCTACACTTTTATACACACACACACACACACAGGGATGAGTGTACGGCATGCCTGTGATTCGCACACAGAGGACACACTAATGTATCCAAATGTATTTAGAACAGATGTTTCATTTTATTTTTCATGATAACACCCCCAACTCGGAAAAAGAAAAACATTTTTTTATTTTTTATTTTGACTTCATTAAGGCCACGTTTGCCTGCTCACCTCCTCCTTGAGGTCTGGAGGCCGTTACGGTGAGAGAAGTCTGCCACCTATTGGCTGTAAGTATAGACAGTACCAGTACTTTTAATAACATTTGTAATTTCATATAAATGAGGAGCTTGTAATATGGTCATGGTTCATTAGATACTTTTTGCATTTTAGTTAAATTTAAATTAGTAAAATATGGTCAGGTTTTTTCTATAATTTGGTCAGTATTTTACATTTTTTAGTTCATTTTTAAATTAAACAAGATCATATGGCCGGTATTTGTTGTTTCTTTGAATTGGCACTGAAAGTATTAGTGCATAGTATGGTTAGTACTATTGTATTTCATGAATGTAATTAAACATAATTTAAATTAGCATTGTATAATATTTTTTTCATATTTGTTCTATTTTTACGTTATCCAATTTCTATTAAATTGAACTTGTAATGGAAAAGACGGGAAGAAGTTTGTATTTTATATCTCATCTAATTTAAAGATAGATCAGTTCTTAACTTCATTTTTAAATTAAATTATTTTACAAAATAAAACAAGCACGTAATACCGTATAGTCAGTATTTATTTAACTCAAATGTTAACTTATATTAAATTACTACTTTACAATTAACATGCAAACTCCAAACAGGCAAAGAGGCTCTAACCATCATGCCGCCATATATATATATATATATATATATATATATATATATATATATATACACACACACACACATATAGAAGTAAACTGTAAACATATACCGCATACACACACATATACATATATATAGATACACACATATAGAAGTAAACTGTAAACATAACTATACGTGTATGCAAAATTTCTTTGTCATTACATATGAAAAAGTGATACATAAAATCCATCCATTGTCTAAAATGGAATAGAAATTTAATCCAATAAATTAATATTCACTACTTTTTAATTGAATTCCAACTAACGGTGTTTCATAAGCTCAGTATTTTTTTAATTAAACTATATCAGTGAATTAAAATAAGTAGTTGAGACTTCAAATTTTACAAGGTCAATATATATATATATATATATATATATATATATATATATAAATTGAATTTTTAAAGGTGAATTTTAAGCATTCAAATGCATTTGAATTTCTTATGAATGATATTTGACCATGTTTTGATGAATTTCTGAGGGGTGTGCAGGGGGGCGGGGTGGTGTGCCATCTACGATTGGTCTGTATTTTGGGGGAGGGGGGGTTAAAGTTGGAAGACTCCACTCCGCGGATGGCGATCATTCCTCCTCCTCGTCTTTGTCTTCCTCTTCTCAAACACCCTCCAGTGCTGGCAGTGGGGAGGCACAGGAAGAAGATGAGTGATTTTTCAATAAAAATGACAATAGAAGCTTGCTTCGTCTTCTTCTTCATGCTTTGATTGATTTGGGCTCTGGCGCGCGTTGATTGATTTGATGGCCTGCGGAACTTCTTGTTCTTGGTGGCGTTTGTCAACGGCTTGTCATTGATTCCGTGTTTTATTGTTGAGCGCACTTCATTAGCGACACGCAGAGATTTATCTGTGTGGCGTCTCGGAGTAGAGACATTGACGACTAAGTTTGCTCGATGAGGCTCGAAGATGATGGTGAAGATGATGATGATTATGGGGGTTACACTTCATGTCATAACCGAGGCAGCTTCGAGAATAGCGAATCCATTAAAAGGCCGACACCGGTTAAGTAATTGGTAGGTAGAGATATCAAAATAGTACGGTAGTCGTGTAGCCGGAAATAGACGCTGGTTAAGATTAAGATTAGATGTGAGTGAAGTTAAAGATAAGACGCTGGTTAAGATCAGATGCAAATGAGGCTAAGACATTGGTTAACGTTTAGATCAGATGTTGGTTAAGGTTAAATTCAGGTTAGGGTTAGACACTGGTGAGAATTAAGATCAGAAAATTATGAGTTTTTGGTTAAGGTCAAATAGTGATTAAGGTAAATATCAACCACTGACGAGTATTAGATGTTGGTTAAGGTAAAGATGAGACATGATGAGGGTTAGACACTGGTGAAGGTTACAATCATCTGTCGGTTAAGGTTATCAGATTCTGGTTTAGATGCAGGTTAAAATTAAACACTGACTAGGGTTAGAGACAAATTACAATAGAAGACTAGAGGGAGACAAGATAGGAGAAGAATGGAGGAAAAGTGTACTAGTTTCCATTTTATAAGTACAAAGGCGATGTTCAGAACTGTGGAAACTGCAGAGAAATAAAGATGATGAGCCACACAATGAAGTTATGGGAAAGATTGGTGGTGTTCTATTTGACAGAAGAGTTTCCGTGAGGATGCAGGCCAAAGTCTATAGAACAGTGGTGATGTACGGATCAGAGATGGTGGCACTGAAGAAACGACAGGAAGCAGAACTTGAGGTATCAGAAATGAAGATGTTGAGGTTCTCGCTCGGAGTGAGCAAGTTGGATGCGGATTAGAAATGAGCTCATCAGAGGGACAGCCAAAGTTGGATGTTTTGGAGACAAGGTCCGAGAGAGCAGACTTCGATGGTTTGGACATGTTCAGAGGCGAGAGAGTGAGTATATTGGTGGAAGGGTGCTGAGGACGGAGCTACGCGTGGCAGCGGGGTCACGTATTTAATCAGGCAAGGAGGTGCAGCTGAAAAGGGCACTGATAATACTGATACCATCTCAGATTCATGATGACATGGCATTGAGGTGTCCACCTTACAAGCCTGACACAAAACTCATCCCATTTGCCTGTCTTGTATGTGTGCGAGTGAAAAAAAAGATGAGACCAAATCATGAAACCGAAAAAGTTAGTTGCACTAGTGCAAAAGTGGTCACCCGCTAGCCAAAAACCCAGATAGAACTCCTTTAAGTTGACGGTATGTCTTACTGCTGGTGTCCACCAATGGGTTTGGGGATTGCCGCCACAGCAGGCACAGACCACCTCACATCCACAGTTGCGGTAGGCCACCTGAACAACGCAGAGATGGAACATGGCCAATCACATCTCGCTCTGAAAGTGGTCAAAGTTCTGCTGGAGGTGGGAAATGAAAGTATTCCTCACAGGTGACTCTGTCAGACATTCCCAGCAGATCCTCACAAAACATTTCAGTCTGCCAGATTGGACTAGCATCTTGCCCTCCCAATGGAGCCAACACCCAACCCGATGGTGATTGGTTGAAAGCTTCACCCCCTTTCTTCACCATAGTGTCCAAGACTATCTCACGATCATTGCCCATGTGAACGTTGCAAGCAACACTAGCAGAACAAGGAAGTTCCCAGTGGGAGAGCCCTCCAGCACCATCTCCAAGGACTCAAAAAAGGGTGGTAACAGCTGTTTAGTGCATAAGCCGGGGAGAGTCCAATTATGTCTCGTCGTTACTTCTTGACCTTGGAAACCAGCCAGAGAGTTGATGTTCCACGTCCCACGAGTTAACTTTATTAGTCGGGGATCTGATCACCAAAGTCTCCACCTTTGGGCATCGCAGAGTACACACTGCACCTGACCCTCTTGGCACTTCCCACAGGTGGTGAGTCCATGAGAAGGGTGACCCATGTTGCTTCTTCAGGTAGTGCCCGGGCAGGCCACACAGCAACTAAGCGCTCGCAAGCAAGGATGCTGGTTTAGGTTAAGTTTGGACATTGGTTAGGGAATAGGGTTAGGCAAGAGACATTGGTGTCAATTAGCCGTTTACGGGACACCTTATTGGTGTGTACATATATTGGTTTTAACCGCTTTGGCTGAGGTTTGTGTAAAAGGAAAGAAAATAGAACCATCTGTTATGTATCTGAGGCTATATTTCTGTTTCTGTCTGAGACAGAGACTCCGATCATAACGGCCTACCCTGGCTTCCTAACTACCCAGGCATCTAAGTGGCATTTAGCATCAGGACATATGGTGCTGCTGGGGTTAAAAAAAAAAAACAAGCAGGGGCAAAGAGTCCAACCCCCACAGAGTCACTTTCATCTTCATTAGGACTCAACTCTCACTTTGTGTAGGCCTCTCCACTCGCTCAATGCAGACAAATGAGCGTCAAGTGATAGCCACGTGCGCGTCGCTACTTCCACTTCGGGCGTCTCATCCATATTCACGCGGGCAGAACAAGTGACATATGGTCCCTACTCACGCTACACACACTCTAAACGAGAGCTACCAATCCGGAATTGGATTTAACACTTCAATTCCCCGCTGACCAACCAAGCTGACTCAATTACCGGAACACACACACTGAGAACACACACTTACTGGTGTAATCCAATTAGACCATGATGAAGATGATGATGATTTTGTGTGTGTGTGTACACATGCGTGCGTGTGTCTAACAGTTTGCTTGAAATATATTACGGCCATAACAATGCTCATTGAGATAGATACAGCGGTTACGGAAAGTATTCAAACCCCCTTAATTTTTTCTGAATAAGAATTAGCTTCATTGGCCAAGTGTGAAAACAACACTCAAGGAACTGGTCTCCGGTAGTTGTTGCCGCCTTAGTACAAAGTACGTCGAGTACGACGGCAGACAGTCAATTGACAGGGACATTTTTTGTTTAACTCTTAGTTTTACAAATGACGAAGTCTTCTAGCATTTAGAGCAGTCAGGATTCCCATTAGAGCGATAGGCCAGTGCAATGACCATTGCGCAAAGGGTGCAGAGTAGTGATCCTATCACAGTGAGTCCACAAATAATCTATAATATATGATAACAATTGGCCCGGCAGAATGTGACAACAAACCCGAGGCAGAAAATTGGCAACGTATCACAGTGGTATTGTACTT
This sequence comes from Syngnathoides biaculeatus, assembly GCF_019802595.1. Taxonomy (NCBI): domain Eukaryota; kingdom Metazoa; phylum Chordata; class Actinopteri; order Syngnathiformes; family Syngnathidae; genus Syngnathoides; species Syngnathoides biaculeatus. Next base: position 9,406,575 of record NC_084644.1, read on the forward strand.
TTGCTGTTGAAGGTTTTAATTGCAAGAGGGAAGAAACTGTAGGTATGCCTGCTAGTTTTGCTTTGCATTGTTTGGTCGCGCGTATCCTAGGGAAGGAGTTGGAAGAGTTAGTGGCCAGGATGTGGAGTGTCCGAGAGGGTCCTGCCTCCTCTTCTCCTAGTTTGGGTGGCATGCAAGTCCTCAAGGGTGTTGCCGATAATCCGTTCAGCAGTTCTGATTGTTGCAGTCGGATTTGATCTCAGTTTAGCCCCAAACCGGTCTGTGATGGAAAGACAGAGTACTGATTGGATGATCACTGTGTAGGACCGTTTCGGCAGCTCTTGTGGCAGCCCGTGCTTCCTCAGAAGCAGCAAGAAGTACAGTAGATCCCTTTTGAGGATGGAGTTGATGTTTGTCTCCCACTTCAGGTCCTGTGAGACTGTAATTCCCAGGAACTATAAGGTCTTGACGGGTTGACACAAGACAGGAACCTGAGGGTCTCGACGGTTGAAACAAAGCAGTTGGACAGTATGAGGGGCAGCTGTCGTGAAGAATGACTTCTGAAGTCCACAATCATCTTGAGTGCGTTCAGCTCCAGGTTGTATTGGCCACACTAAAGCTCCAGCCACTCCACTTCTAGAGGATATGCACTCTAATAGCAATCTTTGATGAGCCTGATGGTTGTGGTGTCATCTGCGAACTTAAGAGTTTGATAACCAGGAGGTTGGAGGTGTAGTCGTTTGTGTAGCGTGAGAAGAGCAGTGAGGAGAGGACGCAACCTTAGGATCTCCCGGTGCTAATGTGCCTGAGGTCGTGTCCCACAGCCTCACCTGCTGTGTCCTGCCCATCAAGAAGTTGCATATCTACAGGCAGATGGCAGGGGAAACGCTGAGCTGGAGAAGCTTGGAGGAGAGGAATTCGGGTAGAGTTGAAGTCCCTGAACAGGAACCTCAAACAGGTTTGCACGCTGTCAAGGTGTTCAAGGATGAAGTGCAGACTCATATTGACTGCATCATTTGCAGACGTGTATGGGCAAAGTGCAGTGGGTCAGGCTGAGGACCTGTGACGCTCCTAAGGTGGTCCAGAAGGAGGCAGGCGTTCAAGGGAAGACCAGGGATTGCTGGTTTCTTGGGGACCGTGGATGATGGTGGAGTGTTTGAAGCAAGTTGGTATTTTACACAGTTCTAGAAACCTGCTGAAGAACTTTGTGAAGACTGGAGCAAGTTGGTCTGCACAGACTTTGAGCCAGGATGGGGAAAGAAGGTCTGGACTTTAGTCATTTGCCGTTTGAAGAGGCATCTCATTTCCTGTTCGTGGATGGTCATTTTTTTTTTAGCTGTGTACTTCGGGTCAATGTCTTGTTGGAAGTTGAATATTCGTACCAGTCTGACATCCTGAGCAATCTGGAGAAGGTTTTCATCCAAGATATCCCTTAGCCATATTCATCTTCGCTTTGATTGCAAGCACCTCCACAGGATGATACCGCCAGCACAATGCTTCAATGTTGAGACTGTATTGGAGAGATGAAGAGCAGTGCCTTGTTTTCTCTACACCTACCGCTTAGAATTAAGTCCAAAATGTTCTTTTTTGGTCTCCTCAGACCAGAGAATGTTATCATCACCGGCTTGGAGTCTTTCAGTTGTTTTTTTCAAACAAAGTTTATGTGAGTTTTCGTGTGTCTTGCACTGAGAAGAGTCTTTTGTCGGGCCACTCTGCCATAAATCCCCAACTGGTAGAGGAGTGCAGTGATGTTTGACTTTCTGCAACTTTCTCCAAACTGCATCTCTGGCGCCCCGCCACCCTAAGCTTTGGGATCTTTTTGACCTCTTTCACCGAGGCGCATCTCCTCCGATTGCTCAATTTGGCTGGACAGCCAGCTCTAGGAAGGGTTTTGGTTGTCCTAAACACCCATTTAAGGATAATCAAGGACACTGTGGTCTTAAGAATACTACGTTCAGCAGAAATGTTTTCGTAACCTTGGTCAGATCTGTGCCTTTCCACAATGCTTTCTCTGAGCTCATCATGCAGTTCCTTTGACCTCATGATTCTCATTTGCCCGGGCATGCACTGTGTGCAGATAAATTTAGTGAGACAAGTTTGTTGTTTAGGTGGCTGCATGTTTAAATATAAACATGTTCCATCTCCAGTATGTCTTGACTGAGTCAACACACACAATCAAGAGCCACAATGAACGGCAAGCAAACAAACAAACCGCAAACAAAGTCATCTATTGTGCGTCATGTCGGGGGAGCTCTCCTGCGCCTGTTGCTGCAACACAGTATCCAAATGGCAAAACCGCTGGGACGCTCCACGAGACGCCCCCATGCCCGAGGGAGCCATTAAACTTCAGGTTCAGCAGCGTCGGCCACCGAGGGAGCGGGGGAAACTCTCGGGGAAAAGGAGTGCAATGGAAGCCCGACATGCTCGCAACACCTGTCACCCCAGCACTAATGAGAGACACAATTAGCAATTAGCCACACGTCCTGTCAGCGCTAATAACTACCTAGAGCACGTGCACAAGCGGACTACCGACAATCAACTCCATGTTGGTAGGAAACGAAGCAGAAAAAATAAACCGGAAAATTCACCCTTCACCTGGACAGCATCAGGATGCTATGTTGCCAAAATTTGAATACAACGTACTTCACCCACGTTATATCACAGTAACTCGTTTGTGCCCCCACTTTATTGTGGATTGTGAAGTGCATGGGCTATACAGTATATTCTAAAAGTAAGACAAAATTTGGAGTTGTGCGCCTTCAGTGTAGTAACACGTTGTGCCATAACCAGCTGAAGTAACAGTTGTTGTTCCAAGAGCAGAGAGAATACATGCCCGTGTGTATTGTTGTGTTTTCTATGAGTTATTGCTCTGTGTTAAAGTTTGAGAGTTGTTTAAAAGTTTATAATTAATTTAACATCGAGGCTAATTTCTAGTTTTTCTCATTGTATGTTAGCATGGAGATAAACTTTTATTAGATTAAATGATATGGTTTGTTTTAACATTTTCGCAAACGATTTGATTTGGGGAAAAGAATGCACCGGAAGTGCACATGTACATGCAAATACACTGCATATTCTCCATAACGTCTGATCATAGACCATGCTAAACTTAGAGCCTCTCTGACATACAGCGATAGTCAAAGAAGTGAGCTGCATCATATTTCCTTGGCACCTTAAGGCAGGGATGGCTAAACTTTTTTGCCGGTAGAGCTCCTCTTCAAGCAGCCAGCCTCCCTCCCGCAAGCTACCTACCAGAGTGGGAGTTACGAAAAGAACGCACGGGCAAGAGTGCATCGTCGCTGTGACATCTTTAAAAAAAAGCGACATAAATAGGAGGCCAACTCGCCATCTTGCTCGGACATGCCTTCATGTGACGGATGATGTCGTTTTTTTTTTTTTTTTTGGACACGCGATGGACCAAAACTGCCTTTATCGATGCATTGAACACTCCTGCCTTAAGGTGCATCAGAAAGAGGAAAAAAATTGCTAATCTGTTTTTCTGCAAATAGCTGTGAATAAGATTCACAGGGAACAGCTGCCCCAAAATAAATAATTAAATAAAATGGGGGGGGGGATCAATAAAATTGATTGGTAAACTAACTTACAAAAAAATACCAGTGTAAATTAGTAAATAGGATTTGGTAGGTAACGCAACAAAATTCTAAATTCTTTAGTTTGCTAACTGGTAGCAAAACACACGTTGCTTAATATGGTGAGTTAGCTGATGAGCAACTAAATGCTACAATGCCAAGATGCTTTCATTACGTTATTGACAAAAGGCTATCCCAAACCAACTGCAACCAATCAAAAATCATTTGGCAACATGAGCTAAAGCTAAATTTATGCTACAGTTCCATTTTTGAGTTTTGTCGGGAACCTGGAGCTATCTTGGCTCAGTCACCATTCTGTACTCAAAGAAGCACACGGCCCCGATTCGAAATGGTGACTTGAAAAAAAATTGAAAATAGCACGGGGGAATTGCTTGTTTTGGTTAATTATTAGCATTGTTGTTGTCCGCGGCTACTAATTACGAGCTGTGAAGCGAGGGGCCTCCTCCAAGGCCAACAAGGACGCTGGGCACGTCCCTGCAGTGGCAGCCACCGTCCCTCAGCAGTGCTATTAGCTTGGCGTTAGCTCCACTTGGCAGCCGCTATTAGCCTGGGTATTAGCGTTGTGCTGACTTAGCGCTACCAAGATGACTGCTCTTTTGGGACACTGAAGCACTAATAATAATTGCACTGCATAGAAGACAATCCAGTGTCCTGGCTCTGCATCAGTGGGCCTCCTATAGTGGAAAAGCTAGCATTTAGAGTGATTACTAAATGGAAGTAATTAGTAAAAATGTACTGCTATTATATAGAAGACAGCCAACCAGATTTATCAAAGAAGCTAGCTAAGTACACTAGTATATGTGTGCGACTTACCTTCACATTGAAATAAAATATTAGCGAGCTAAGTTGTAGCAAAGTACTATACTACAAAGTTTTTGTCATGAGACAAATTCTAACATCGGTAGTAGGCATATGGGTAAGTAGTAGGTAGATGTAGGTTGGTCGTTTGGTAGACATTGTACTGCAGGGGGGAACAGGTACAGTATTAGGCAGGTAGATGAATAGGTAGATCTGGGGGAAGGTGGCAAGTGCAGTAGTTAATCAGCTAGATAGTAGGTGGTGGGTAGTGAGTAGGTCCGTAGCGAGTAGGGTACGGTAGGTAGGTATGTAAGGGTGGACTAGATAGCACAGAAGTAGATAGATTATTAGGTAAGTGGATAAGGAGGTATTTGGGTAAGACACATATTGGTCGTAAACTTGACCATAAGTAGGTAGGTAGATGGGTAAGTAGTACGTAGTTACATTGGGTTATCGATTCAGAGCAATGGAGAGTGTGGTAAGGAAGTGAAGAAACGGGTCCAAGCAGGTTGGAACAGCTGGCGGAAGGTGTCTGGTGTGTTATGTGACAGAAGAGTCTCTGCTAGGATGAAGGGCAAAGTTTATAAAATAGTGGCGAGGCCATGATGTAAGGATTAGAGACGGTGGCACTGAATGGATGTTGTGAGGGAAGACATGAGGACTGTGGGTGTTAGAGAGGAAGATGCACGAGCTAGGCTTAGATGGAAAAAGAAGACCCGCTGCGGCGACCCCTAACGGGACAAGCCGAAAGAAAAAGAAGAAGTTACATTGGGTGATCAGGAGATGGGTAGGTGGCAGGTAGCAAAGTACCAAGAGAGTAGATACCACATTAGTAACTAGATAAGTGTGCACAGTATGTAGTAGGTAGGTTGGTAAATAGCGGGTAGGTCGTCGTTGAGTAGGTAGCTCTGTATCCAGTGGGTACGTGGGTACATTTATGATCAACTCACACAACAAGTATTTATTGGTTACAGAATAATATTTTGTTTCAACTTAATGAATGTCTCTACGAAACGTATTTTCCTTGTCTGGTTAGCTTCACTGGCTAAGCTCACTGGTCACCAACCAAATTAGCATTTTGAGTAACAAGCTAACAACAAATCAGTTAATTGACCTACTTGTATAAGTCAAGTAAGTCACTTGGAACTCGCATCATTAGCGGGCTGAGATTGTTAGAGCTCTGCTGTATAACGTTCCCATTTAGATGGTTTCAGGGTTATACAACGAAATCTTTTGTCCGATGTTCGTTCGTACACGCGCGCCCACACTTGCCTGCCACGGTCCCGGCGGAGGTGAGTTCAGGTGTCGTGGGAGTTTCCTATTCCAGCTCACACAGCACATCGGCCCGGTGAGGGAACTGCATGAGTGACATGATGGCTCATGCTCGTTTGCGCGCACAAATGCAAGGGCGCCGATTTTTTTTTTTTTTAATGCTGAACAAGTGATGTGAATTAGATTTTACTGGACTGCGGATTATATTTTAGTCAGTCTTTCAGGTGTGAAAGGTGGTGGTTATTACAAATAACTGGTGCGATAATATAAAAGATTGGATAGATATGCGTGTCCATGACTGAGGATAACGTGGAGGGTTTTTTTTGTTTGTTTGTTTATTTAGTTACTCTTTGGATTATTCATAGTACGGTAGAGAGAAGTCATAGAGTTTGACATGCTATTATCAAAGATATTTTTGAATATGGAATCATTTGCCTTTGTTAATTCTGTTCAAACTCTTGTTTTAAAAAAGCAGGTCTAATAATTAAATCAGATCAAAAACTCAGCACTCAACTTTGCAGACAAAAATACAATAACGATAATAGATTGAATGAGAAAGTTTATGCATGGAAAATAGTTCATATAACGTCTATAGTATTATTATTATTATTACGCTCTGACATGCTATTTACATATATCATGTATTTGTATTTCCTATATGCACGATTGCTATCAAAATGATGAACATTCCCCCACTGTGGGACTAAAAGGTAATCTTATATTAGAAATAATAATAATAATAATAACATACTTTTGATTTTACCGTTTCTCAGATGACCTCTCCAGTGATGTATCAATCACAATTTCCAGGTGAAAAGGTCATCTTGTGAGACCGTGAATTATTTTACATTTACCTTCATTTAGATGCATATTAATTATTTTGTAGTTCAAACTTTTTCTTTGCGATAACGCGGTTCCAACCAGACCTATGTGACAAGTGTACTGTATCACCCACTCACTTATTTTGGTGTTTCTCCACTTCACGACACGATAGCTTAGCAATTAGCATCACGCTTTTCCGTCATTACCTACCCACTCCTCGCCCTCTCTTTGTGATCATGTAAACAATATGAGTAAGAAACGTGGTAAAAAGTTATTAGCTGCCTTGAAGGCGATGATTAGTGATTTAGAAGATACGTTGACATCAGCGTCAAGGAGAACATTTGCCTCCACAGATTATTATAAAAGCATCTCCGCACAATATCCGGAACAATCGGTGCTACGGCTGTTAATTAATCAGCGTTCGGTCAAAATACGGACGTTCCGTACCATTTGACAGCTCTGAGATCCAAGCCGTAATTCAGATGATTTGTTTGCTTTGACCCTTGAGCATGAATTTGAGATAAAAGCACTGGACGGTGGCAGTGAACCAACTCAACTCTTTCCACAGCAAGCAGTAGTTTGGTAAAATTGAAAATCGAAAAAGTGACCAATACTCTAAAAAGTGTTTTGGAGTTCTTTATTGCCACTCCCAGTTAAAGTTTACAGTCAAACTAAACAAAATAACCAGATAACTTCATCTTAAAGGCCGCTTGTTCAATGTTAAATAATACAAAACGCGAAAAAAAGGTGTGCTTACAAATACCATCAGTGTTGCAGTTCTTCTTGCAACATATTTGAACACAAATGGTGCAACAACACATGAAGACAGACAATATAAGAGGCATATATTCTTTATCCTCTGCAAATTAACAACTAGGGCTTACTGAGAGGCTGTGATCGTCTTCTGTTATATTTTTGTCTGTATTTGCCACCAAGGCGGGCAAAACAAAAATGACAGAAGGAGTAGCACAATTGGTTTGCTTTGCATTTGAGATCAACAACTTTTGAGAAGCTAAAAATTGGGCGGTGACTCTCGGCCCGTCGCATCGATACTTACGAGGGCGAGAATTGCCGATACGTTGGAAGTCGGACAAGTTTAGCGCGAGTAAGTCCACTTTGCTGAGGTGAACGTAGGTATGACTTTCATCCTTCCTTCCCGCACGTGCTGTTTAGCGCATTGTTCATCAGGCTCGGCTCGCTCCATTAACACTGTAGAATCGAGGTGACTTTAGCTACTAATGAAAAACAGATGTGTCCGTTTAATAGTCTTAATAGTTATGTGTGTGTGTGCCTCATTAAATCGGCAGGCCTGATAGCGATGAGAGCGAGCGAATGAATGAAGACAGACGTTTTTAGCGGCTTGTTGGACTTATCATCTCTGGTTTTTTTTTTTTTTTTTTGTCCGGTGAGCTATTGAATCGCCCGGCTTGACGGGCAGCGGCGGCTCCCTTGTTTTCGTGTGACCAAGTGCTGACCGGTTACCAGCGGGGCAGAAGGTGAACTGCCCCAACGCATCCATTCGTACGAGATTCGTTGGCCCACAACTGACGGCGAGTCGCTCGACACGCAGATTGGCTGAAGGTTCGCTCGTTAAAAGCCAGCCGCGGACCAGAGCAAATAACCGGCCTGTACGATCCCAAGGACCTCACTCACCAGACCACACGCACTTAGTCACAAATACTACTTAGAACGAAAAGATGTATTTTATATTCTTCTACTTCAGGGGTGCCAAACTCATTTTTGTGGCAGTCCACATTGTAGCTTTGGTTTCCCGAAGAGGGCCGTTTTGGCCGCGAAAGCAGCAAAATCTTTTGCCTCATCATCATATTTACACGTGAAATTTATGAAATAGTTTTGGAATCTGAAATCAAGGGTAATGGGTTTTTCCACTACTGTTGATGTTTGCTAGCACAAAAATTCTTGCAATATCGCAACGTTATCATTCATCAATATATTTAACATTTTCTTTTTGCAGCTGGTAAAGCGTTGGCCTCACAGTTCTGAGAACACGGGTTCGATCCCAGCCCCGCCTGTGTGGAGTTAGCATGTTCTCCCCGTGCCTGCGTGGGTTTTCTCCGGGCACTCTGGTTTCCTCCCACATCCCAAAAACATGCAACATTAGTTGGACACTCTAAATTGCCCCTAGGTGTGATTGTGAGTGCGGCTGTTTGTCTCGATGTGCCCTGCGATTGGCTAGCAACCAGTTCAGGGTGTACCCCCGCCTCCTGCCGTTGACTGCCGGGAGAGGCTCCAGCACTCCCCGCGACCCTCGTGAGGATAAGCGGCGAAGAAAATGGATGGATGCAAGTGTGATAACACTGCCACGTTGATGCTATTTATTAGCCCGTCTATGTCGTTTTGCATTGCTCGTTAGCAAATGGACTTTTGTGAGGCAAAGCAGTGTGGAAGGTTGAAATAAACAATTGTTGTTTTGACAGTAAATTTTGGCTGGGAGTGGAATTAATCAGCTTGAAAATGTTTTTTTTTTTTTTTTTTTTAGAATGATACGAATACGAACGACAGTTCCTAGACTGTTTCGAAAAACTCAACTTGAGTTACTCATAAATCAAGACACCGTTGTAATGTGATGTAATTTCTCTTCCACATTTTGTCTCATTTCTGAATAAGATTCAACTTTTTAGCTCATCACTATAATGTTTGTTTTTTTGACATCTAATCTTTTTCTGTTTGTTTTTGTTTTTTTTTTTTTTACTTTAATAAAGTGCCATATGTTCTTCATGTCATTGTGATGGGGGTGGGAAGCTGCTGCAGTGCATTGTGGGAAGACGGCAGGTGCCATCAGTTCCCGGCTGAATAGAAACATGATTAGATTGAAAACTTATGAGCTGCCTTAGGGAGGGAGGGGAGGAAGCGGAGGGAGGGGGGACTGGTTAGCATAGGGAGGAAAGGGAGGGCTGAAGAGTGCATACAGGTAATAATTCCACAAGCGCAACCTGCCATCTAGTGGCCTAAATAAGCATTGCAAAACAAACTGAAGTTAAGTTGCCATAAAATTAAAAGGGTTTCATTATTTTATTATCGATGTCTTTTTCAAATATTTTACTCCACAACATTATTTCAGTAAAAAAAAAATGTTAATAAGTACTTGTTATTCATTAGAATGTTATACACAAACAGTATTTTATAGTAAGCAATGAATGAAAAATGTAACATATTTCAGTTTGTAATTTGTTTATTATTTATGTAATTTAGAGCCCAAAACATTCAATTTTGAGTGTGGGCGCTTTTTTCAGTCAGTAAATTAGTTACTTAATCTCAGATACGTTTATGATTATTTTAAGATATAATACATAATTTTTTTGACACCATTTTTGCATTTTAATTGAACCTATACATTATTATCGTAGTTAATTTATTAGGTCAATCAAAATTCACCAACAAATAATTATATAGGACTGAGTAAAGCTTTCACAAATAATTATTTTTTGGTGGTAAATTTTAAATAACATAACATGAATCTAGCAGCACATTGGTTCAGCTAGTCAAGCATTGGCCTCACTTTTCTGAGGATCCGGGTTCAATCCCGGCCCCGCCTGTGTGGAGTTTGCATGTTCTCCCCGTGCCTGGGCGGGTTTTCTCCGGGCACTCCAGTTTCCTCCCACGTCCCAAAAACATGCAACATTAATTGGACACTCTAAATTGCCCCTAGGTGTGATTGTGAGTGCGGCTGTTTGTCTCAACGTGCCCTGCGATTGGCTGCCAACTAGTTCCGGGTGGACCCCGCCTCCTGCCCGTTTGACAGCTGGGATAGGCTCCAGCATGTCCTGCGACCCTGGTGAGGATAAGTGGCTAAGAAAATGGATGGATGGATGGATGGATAACGTGAATCCTAGGAGCTAAGATGCTTGGACCTTTATGCTCCTGCCAAGATCTCCCATGGCAAACAGGTCCGAAGTGAGGGACCAGACCAAGCACAGCTCAAAAGACCCATGTGATGGATACAAATGGAAGACATTTAACCTTGCTGGCACGCGGGTCACCGGGTCACCCCTCTGGAGCCAGGCCCGTTGTTTGTGCCGAACGCACAAAACAGAAACACAAAACTCTTGTGAGGATAAGTGGCTTTGAAAATCGATGGATGTAAGTTTAATAATCAAGTTTAGTTAAATAAAGAATACAACATATTTTCCAATAGTTAAGACAAAAGTATATTTATGTGATAGAATTTTACCACAGAAAAATGCTAACATTTTATTACTAACAATTGTACTATCTAATAATGAAGACTACTAATTATTCTGTCCTCAGAATTCAAGAGATTTAAAAAAAAAAAACTTTTTAGATTTTACTTAAATCTTTCAATTGTTAATAAATTACATCCATCTTTTTTTTTTTTTAAATGCATTTATCATCAATATGGTCATAGGTGACCTGGAGCCTATCATCGCAAAAGGGACGCTAGTCAAACACAGGGCAAATATAAACAAAGACATTTTAAATGAAGCTAACCGGCATGTTTGTGTAATGTGGGAGGAAGCATGAAAACACGAAATAAGTAACGTGCACACAGGAAACCCAGGGACAAGATTCAAACCTTCAACCTTAGATCTGTGAAGCAGATGTGCAAAACTGCTAAATCACTGTTGTGTGCTGCCTTTAATTTTATTAATTCAGACACATACACACAATTTAACACTTAGATTAGTTCCTTTCGGCCACTAGATGTCAGGAATGCACTAATTATCTGCCCCTGGCCAATACAAGGCTGAGCAAAAAATTTATATACAGAGAACGTGGGCATTTAAGATTTATAAAAAAAAATAATAATAATAATCTTTGAGGAATCTAGAATATTCAACTGTATGTTTATTACATTTTTTATTACCAAATGTATTGTGAAAGCGACGTGAAACTGGATGAAAATCATTTAAAATGTTTTAGCAAGCCACCTTCCTATTCTGTGTAACCAAAGTTAGCGAGATTGCTACAATAATCACAAACACGTGACATAATTTCATTACGCAGACATTTCCTTGTCTATGATTTCATCCTTGATAAAATAATGATGATGGCTGCACAGTGGAGCAGCTGGAAAGCGTTGGCCTCACGGTTCTGAGGACCCGGGTTCAATCCCAGCCCTCCCTGTGTGGAGTTTGCATGTTCTCCCCGTGCCTGCGTGGGTTTTCTCCGGGTACTCCGGTTTCTTCCCACATCCCACAAACATGCAACATTAATCAGACACTCTAAATTGCCTGTAGGTGTGATTGTGAGTGCTATTGGTCGTTTGTCTCCATGTGCCCTGCGATTGGCTGAAAACCAGTTCAGGTTGGACCCTGCCGGGTTTTCTGCGGGTACTCCGGTTTCTTCCCACATCCCACAAACATGCAACATTAATCAGATGCTCTAAATTGCCTGTAGGTGTGATTGTGAGTGCTATTGGTCGTTTGTCTCCATGTGCCCTGCGATTGGCTCAAAACCAGTTCAGGTTGTACCCTGCCTCCTGCCCAATGACGTGGGCCAGGCCCCAGCATTCCCCGTGGCCCTTGTGAGGATAAGCGGATAAGAAAATGGATGGATGATGATAATATTTCTAGACCTATAAAACTAATAGCTCTCCTACCCTTTTCTAGACGCATGTTTGTCCTTTGACGGACTTGCAATGCGCTATTATGATATTGAGATATGAGTTGCTATAAAAACGCTAAGACAAAACAATGGAGCCCTGAGTTTGTTTTACGTTTGTTGGGCTGGCGTCCAAATTCATTACCCAAGGCTGACTTTGGTAGTTTGACATTCGCCCCATATATTAAGGTGTTATTACATTTAGAGGCATCTTGGTTTTGAAGTGTTTTACTTGTGGGGCAGTTGTGTCATTTGACGTTTGGGACTGTTTGACTTTTGCAGCATTGGGGTTTTGAGGCGAGTGATCTTCAGGGTGTTTGATGTTTTTGTGCTTTTGCAATATTTGAGGTTTTTACGTTTTGGGGCATTTAACTTGACGTGCTTGCCTTGAAGTTCTTGACTTTAGATATTTGGTTGACTGATTTTTACATGGTATGTTAATTTTAGACTAAAGGTACATTAATTGAAGACTAACCTGCAAATGTTGAGTGCAAATGGTTGTTACAAGTGCCAAACGATTGGCTGGCGACCAGTTCGGGGTGTACCCAACCTCTCGTCCAAAGATAACAGATAGGCCCCACCACGTCCTCGACCCTAGTGAGGATAAGCTCTTTGGAAAATGGATGCATAGATGGATGATTTCTGTCGGTCGGACATTTCAAGGACAATGGGATCCGTTTTTACTCCCTGTGGACGATCTCTGCGAGCGTTGTCATCTTTGCGATCATGGCAGCGCTTGAACCGCCACCAGGTTTCTTAAGTGCTGCACAAGAGTGCTCTGTTTATTCGCTCCCGGTCCCACGCGGACGAGGATGTTTAGAGACAAGTTGAGCGTGAATAACTCCGAGAGAAAAGCCACAAATTCTTTGGCAGGGGGACTTGGGAATGCCACTTGCTCACTTGACGGACAGCAGCAGGCACGACGGAACGCCTCCGGGTCGCCGTATTCCTCTAACGTGATGCTGTGAGATTTGGCTGAAGTACTCATTGTACAGATATTTGTGAGAAAAAAAAAAACATTGGTAAAAGTAGAAGTACAGTCGGATTCATTCTTTGAAACATAAGTTAAAAAGTACAGCTTCTTGAATGTAAATTAAAGGTCAAGTGTCATGCCTATAAACATTCCAAAATAGATATTGTAATGAAAAATACATTAACATTATTCACTTCAATGTCTATCCGAAAAAATAAATATGAGCGGAGAGCGCGTCATCCTTGCGGAAGTCTCATTCGACATCCAAGTGGTAGCCATATTGCCTGCGACATCTCCATTACGTCACACCGGGACATTCGAAAACACACCTGCTATGGGACACGGAAGCTCTTTTCGAAGAAGAGAACATCTCACAATCGAGTGAAGTGACCGGTGCAATATTACCCTACCGTTTCGAGCCATATTTAGATGATATGCGGATCAAGATATCATACTCAGGAGGACCCATGCCGGGCGGGAGCTCCTTTCTCGTTCCGCACGCGGCCAAACCACCTCGGCGTTGGGGCCAACGCGGAAGCCGTCGCTGGCGGGCGAGCCGACGAGGAAGCCGTCGCTGGCGGGCGAGTATGACAGTATGTAGCGTACTCAACAACAACAACGTGGCCCGGGCTTCAGCCGGGATCACGGCTTTGGCCAGGGTGGCTCATTGGCACCGACCCGGGCCGCTTTATGGCGGTGTGGGTGTCGGCAGCGTTGTTTATCCGTTGACGTTCATCGCTCGTCACGGCCGGGCTGCGGTGGCTTGTCGCACCCTGGCGATAAACAATGCTGCCGACGATGGCGCACTTAGCTGCGAGCGACGACACATTTAGCATCCCACTTACATATGCGGATCTTTTGTCGCATTCCGAGAGGATTATGCCCCACCCCCAACCAACTATTGTTTTTTTTAGTCGTGGTATACATACCTCCGTCATTTGAAACCCACAAAGCTCTCATCGTTTGCACCCGTGCAATCATTTTTTCACGATGAACCGATCTTTTTGATGAAGAATGAATCCGTCCTCCCGAGTGTTTGAACAATATCCAGGAATACAACGAGCTAACACGAAGGAACAAAGAGCTACCTTTCAGCAGGTAAAACTAGTAGAAACATACAAGACCGCCTGGGTGGGCGTCTGCTACTAACGTTACTTCCTGCTTCTTCTCGAAAACAAATCCCTCGAGAGGATTTTCACAGCGGGAGTGACAAAAAGCCATATACGTCAAAATTATGTTGCGTGTAGAAAAAAAAGGATGGGTCCATTCCGGCTGCCTTTTTTTTTTCTCCATGAATAACATAGTAAAAATCATGCATTTCAGCGCAGTTGACCCTTAAGTTTAACACTGAAAAATCACAAAACTGGAGGTGGAAAATGGCTAATTGGTTCCAATTTGAACATTTTCTCTTTAGGGTATGCTCACCTTTGTTGCCAGCACTTTAGATATTAAAGGCTATGTTGTTATTTGGAGTGAACAACAAATTTACAGTTGTACAAACTGTACCCTGACTACATTGTAGAAAAGCGCAATTTCTTCAGCAGTCTCCTGCAAAACATTCAAATGGACAAATGTGAGTTACTGAAGTACAAAAATAGATTTACTGTCAATTATATACGGTGTTGAAACATTTTTAAAAGCGGCCCATTTTAAATTATTTAATGACAAGCACAATTTCATGGCTTGCTGACATCACTTTCAGGAGCGTCACATGGGCCATAAAACGACATAAAAAAAGATATTTTACTGCGCATGCATCATCAAAAAGCTCTTAAGAAGCATTGCTGTAGAGCTGCGGTGTTGGTGAAAAGGAGGAATAAATGATCGGCACTGTTGAAAGCAACAAAGTTAAAAATTATGACTTTTGTAAAAGAGCATTTACACTGAAAATCACATTAAAATTGCCTTATTTTCATTTTTATTCCACTTAAGTTTTTATACTAAGGCAGAAATTAAATTATAACATTAGAAAATATGTACAGTATAAAGTAACCTCCATTTTTTTTAAACTATTGTAATTTGTAAGGCTAATCCATGAAAAATACTCCCTCAAAAAAAAAAAAAAAAAAAAAAAAAAAAAAAAATCAGGAAAATGTGACCTAATGGAAAACAAAGTTTGAGCATTACTGTTGATTTTATGCTAGTCAAGCTGACTAAAATGTTACTTATAATGCTATTACCGTAATTTCCGGCCTATAAGGCGTGACTTTTTTCACACACTTTCAACCCTGCAGTTTATGCGGTAATGCAGCTAATTTGTGCATTTTTCTAACGGCCACAAGGGGGCACTTGACCGGAAAAGGTAGGAGTGGGACCGGTCAATATATGTGCAAGGAAGTGACTTTTACTGGTCCGGCCCTGTTAGCGCTGCGCTAGCGTGTTACTGCCGTGTCTCAGTGATTTTTACCGGTATGTTTTTTTTTTTTTTTTTTTAACCGGCCCTGTTAGCGCGGCGTTAGGGGTAATGTGGGACTGACGTTAGCGTGGACCTAGCGTTAGCGCTCCGCTAGCGTTAAACTCTCTGTGTACCATCTTTCTTTGTATCTATCTCGTGTTTCAATGTGGGCACTTACGGCTTTTACATAGTTGCGGCATATGTTTGTACCAAATGGTATTTCCTTTACAAATGTACTGGGTGAGGCTTGGAACTAGGTGTGCTCTGTAGGCGGGAAATTACGGTAATTTTGAATGTTCAACTTACTCATTACTGTTAACTTGTAAAAGTTGGCCATTCAAACAACCGAGGGGGCTGGCTGAATAGTTCTTATGTAGACATTGTTGACAACCATTTTTATTTTTTTTTGTCAGAGATGGAACTCATTGATAAACAGTTGAAATGCTGATTTATTTCCGTACCGTCGGTGATTAGAAACACATCGCGGCACTTAAAGAACTTTTTTGTTGTTTCATCGTTGTTAGATAAGCACAAATGAACTTTTGTGTCCGTTTCCTGCAGCCAGTCACACCCTCAACTGGACACCAGATGTATTGGGTAATTAGGCAGTTTGACTTTAGCATAGATTCAGTGGAAACATATCCAAGCTTGTAGAAGCTTAGATGACGAAATTATCATTAAAGTCTGCATAAAATGAGATTTTGATTGCATTTCTCAATTAACTTAGAAAACACTTCCAAGAACAGTACTCGGCACAACTAAAGTAACAGGGTCCACATATTAACCTAATGCAGATAGGAAAACGTGTCCCATGGTGGTTCTTCTCATGCACTTGCTGTTTGGTCAAAAGTCTTTCCTGCCACAAACACACTATACATATATATTTTTATCTTTTTCTTTTTTTTTTTTTTACAAATTTTTTTTTTCCCAACCAAAGT
Source organism: Syngnathoides biaculeatus (assembly GCF_019802595.1). Classification (NCBI taxonomy): domain Eukaryota; kingdom Metazoa; phylum Chordata; class Actinopteri; order Syngnathiformes; family Syngnathidae; genus Syngnathoides; species Syngnathoides biaculeatus. The sequence continues at coordinate 9,422,946 of NC_084644.1, forward strand.
GTTCAGTAATAAAAAGGAAAGGGGGAAAAAATGTAACAGGTATCTCCATATATACACATCAGGTTTGTTTGGCACGAAACAAGCTCAGGAATGTAAACGCCTCTCTTACATTCACTATTGTGCTTTAAGGAACATCTTGGAATACACAAAAGGCTTGTGTGTGTCTCCCCAGTCCACAGATAGAATTTCCACCAGGCACCGATACAAAAAAAAAAATCCACAAATTCTTAGCGAGTCTTCGGAGTGGGAGAAACGGGGGGAGTTTAGGGAAGTAGAATGGTCTACGTTCATTGGGTACAGCGCTACCTTGAAGTTTCAAATGTCTCGTAATTCAATGTATGAGGTGCTACACAATTTTCAGTTAATTTTTTTGTGCTAACAAAAATTTTGGAGTTTGAACAGTCATCGAACATGAAATCCCGTGAGAGCCAAATCACCTGAGACTTGTGCTAAATCTTTTAAGGTTTCCACAAAGACTTTAGACGCAATGACACCAGAATTCCACTAAATGAAGAGACTCCAGCAGAAACGCTGCAATATTTCTGTTAAATTATTGTGATGCAAATCACGTGAGACTTCTGCTAAATAACATCTAACTTTTACACAAATTTTGCAAGACTTTTGCAAAATCCCTTCAGATGTCTGTTCAAAATTCTGCAAAATTCACGCTAAATCCCACAAAATTTGCGCAAAAAGTCAGGAAAAATTTCCACCCAAGTATCACGAGGTTAATCATGTGGGACTTTTGCAAATTTAGGTGATATTTCAGCTAAAAACCTCTCAGACTTGCTAAATCGCAGGAGGGTTCAGTTAAGATTTTGCAACATTTTCACAAAATTACGAGACTTG